>NC_134358.1:66373126-66480626 GCF_048569485.1 Anomaloglossus baeobatrachus
CCGTCCACCGCTGCCCCGCCAGTCCGTCCACCGCTGCCCCGCCAGTCCGTCCACCGCTGCCCCGCCAGTCCGTCCACCGCTGCCCCGCCAGTCCGTCCACCGCTGCCCCGCCAGTCCGCCCACCGCTGCCCCGCCAGTCCGCCCACCGCTGCCCCGCCAGTCCGCCCACCGCTGCCCCGCCAGTCCGCCCACCGCTGCCCCGCCAGTCCGCCCACCGCTGCCCCGCCAGTCCGCCCACCGCTGCCCCGCCAGTCCGCCCACCACTGCCCCGCCAGTCCGCCCACCGCTGCCCCGCCAGTCCGCCCACCGCTGCCCCGCCAGTCCGCCCACCGCTGCCCTTTTGCTTTCCTGATGCCATGAAGTGTCCTACCAACATGTGAGCACTGCAGCAAATGCCCAGCACCAGCGATGATGGCCACATGGATGCTCTGTAACGGTGTCAAGTCTGATGACTGGCTGCAGTGGTCACATCCTGGTACAGCAAGACCAAGAGATCACTGGAGCACTGGAGGCTTTATACCAGGTGTGCAATGTTTGATTCTTCATATTTGCAGATTTTACGGATCACCCACTTTGTAAGAAACTAACAAAATGGGACAGTGATGCACTATGGGTAAAGCCAAACATCACTATTAATCGGTCACCAGGTTTTTGCTCCCTCAATTGAGAGCATCACAATGTAGAGACAGAGACCCCGATTCCAGCAATGTGTCACTTACTGAGCTGTTTGCAGTCATTTTCATAAAAATCCATGTTTTCTCTGCTGAAGATCTAGCAGTTATACAGAGCTCATGAATATGCTGGACTACCTGCAGCATGCCAAGTAGTCCTGTAATGATAAAATCACTGATTAATCAGCAGGAGATTATCAAAAGTACACTAAGAAGCCCAGTAAGTGACATCGCTGGAATCAGGATTCCTGCACCTTCATTATGCTGCTCTCAGATTAGGTGTCAGCCTGCTGACAAGAGTCCCTTTAATTCAGGACCTATCAATTACCCAAGCACACCCGAATGGTTTCAAACGACCCCAAAGGATGAAAATCGACTCACCTTAAATTCAGGGCAGAAAGTGAACAGGAACGTTTCCCCGGTGCCATAAAAACCATCGCTGATTTTAAATGGTTCAGAAGCCAACGCCCCAAAAATCTGAAAAGGAACAGAATTGTTTAATCCTTTACTACAAAATAAAAAATTATTATTACTTGTAATCCTTTATCCACAATTCTCAGCGCAGCCCATGATGAGCGGTGAGGTCTGCACTATAATGGAATAGAGCGGATAATCTGATATTCGGCCTCGATCTGCTCCGTGTTCAGGCAAAACGCCAAATATGAAAGATCTGAGATTAGAAAACATTTCATGACTTCATTTTATACTTATTCCATTTTGCACATCCTCCTCCTCCTCCTGCTGAGACGCTAATTGCCGGCATAATTAAGGAAATTATATTTGCATTCAGTCAATATCCCCTGTAAGTTAATTAACAATGAAGATGACCGGATAATATAAGAAAGGATTTATTCATTAACAAATACTCGGGCCTGATTCTAAGAGTGTTCGCCAGAGCTCTGCCACAAAATACTTTATAACAAAAAAAAAAAAAAAAATTGTGCACCTGAGTTATGAAAAATATTGCAACTTTTGGCTTTTTTTTTAGGCCAGTCTCTATAATATGGGCAGGACGGGGAGTGTCAATGTCCTCCACAGGCCAGAAATGTCGTCCAACCCCCGACTAGAGTAACATTTCTGACAAGACGCACACCACATCCCGTCCAGCTCACGCTCCACATGACCCAGTCTCCAGACGCCTCTCTTGTCCTACCACTTGCCCTACTGATCTCTTCCCCTCACACCTACTCCAGTTCCTCTCTCCGGTTGTCACCACTCACCTAACTAAACTCTTAAACCTCTCTCTTCTGGCACCTTCCCCTCCTCCCTCTCTTCTGGCGTCTTCCCCTCCTCCCTCTCTTCTGGCGTCTTCCCCTCCTCCCTCTCTTCTGGCGTCTTCCCCTCCTCCCTCTCTTCTGGCGTCTTCCCCTCCTCCCTCTCTTCTGGCGTCTTCCCCTCCTCCCTCTCTTCAGGCGTCTTCCCCTCCTCCCTCTCTTCTGGCGTCTTCCCCTCCTCCCTCTCTTCTGGAGTCTTCCCCTCCTCCCTCTCTTCTGGCGTCTTCCCCTCCTCCCTCTCTTCTGGCGTCTTCCCCTCCTCCCTCTCTTCTGGCGTCTTCCCCTCCTCCCTCTCTTCTGGCGTCTTCCCCTCCTCCCTCTCTTCTGGCGTCTTCCCCTCCTCCCTCTCTTCTGGCGTCTTCCCCTCCTCCCTCTCTTCTGGCGTCTTCCCCTCCTCCCTCTCTTCTGGCGTCTTCCCCTCCTCCCTCTCTTCTGGCGTCTTCCCCTCCTCCCTCTCTTCTGGCGTCTTCCCCTCCTCCCTCTCTTCTGGCGTCTCCCCCTCCTCCCTCTCTTCTGGCGTCTCCCCCTCCTCCCTCTCTTCTGGCGTCTCCCCCTCCTCCCTCTCTTCTGGCGTCTCCCCCTCCTCCCTCTCTTCTGGCGTCTCCCCCTCCTCCCTCTCTTCTGGTACCTTCCCCTCCTCCCTCTCTTCTGGCGTCTCCCCCTCCTCCCTCTCTTCTGGCGTCTCCCCCTCCTCCCTCTCTTCTGGTACCTTCCCCTCCTCCCTCTCTTCTGGCATCTCCCCCTCCTCCCTCTCTTCTGGTACCTCCCCCTCCTCCCTCTCTTCTGGCATCTCCCCCTCCTCCCTCTCTTCTGGTACCTCCCCCTCCTCCCTCTCTTCTGGTACCTTCTCCACCTCCCTCTCTTCTGGTACCTTCCCCTCCTCCCTCTCTTCTGGTACCTTTCCCTCCTCCCTCTCTTCTGGTACCTTTCCCTCCTCCCTCTCTTCTGGTACCTTCCCCTCCTCCCTCTCTTCTGGTACCTTCCCCTCCTCCCTCTCTTCTGGTACCTTCCCCTCCTCCCTCTCTTCTGGTACCTTCCCCTCCTCCCTCTCTTCTGGTACCTTCCCCTCCTCCCTCTCTTCTGGTACCTTCCCCTCCTCCCTCTCTTCTGGTACCTTCCCCTCCTCCCTCTCTTCTGTTACCTTCCCCTCCTCCCTCTCTTCTGTTACCTTCCCCTCCTCCCTCTCTTCTGTTACCTTCCCCTCCTCCCTCTCTTCTGTTACCTTCCCCTCCTCCCTCTCTTCTGGTGTCTTCCCCTCCTCCCTCTCTTCTGGCATCTTCCCCTCCTCCCTCTCTTCTGGTACCTTCCCCTCCTCCCTCTCTTCTGGTACCTTCCCCTCCTCCCTCTCTTCTGGTACCTTCTCCACCTCCCTCTCTTCTGGTACCTTCCCCACCTCCCTCTCTTCTGGCATCTCCCCCTCCTCCCTCTCTTCTGGTACCTTCCCCTCCTCCCTCAGGGTAGTGCTAGACTGTATGGGCTGCTTCCAGGGATGACGTCCCTTTTGTCACGTGATAGTATTTTGAACACGCCCCTATCACGTGACAAAAGGGACGTCATCCCTGGAAGCAGCCCATACAGTCTAGCACTACCCTGAGCACAGTGTGAGCGCTGGTGAGGTTTGCGCGCTCACGAGATTATGGGCGGGTACTTGCTGATAACAATCACAGCCCCGCCCATAATCACTTGCCTGCGCACACGTCACCAGCGGTCACACTGCTCAGTCCCGTGAGACTGGCACTGGGCATGCGCGGGGATGGCTGGAGCAGTGGGCGGTGCATCAGCTATGGAAAGGAGCGATTGGGGGCGGCATACAGGACCAGGGGGCAGAATAACGGACGCCAGAAAGCCCGCCCCCGTGTCACATTTACAGTATCTGAATACAAAAAGGTACCACTTTATAAAGTCTTAATTTTGGTCTCACAGGGGGCACAATAATAACAGGGACCTTTCTAGAATGCAGCCCAGGAGCTGCAGAGGGGGAAGCTTTTAGGTTTTGGGCGAAATTTCTGCTGACAGGTTCCCTTTAACCTCTGAATCGTAAACCGCTGCATAATATGTTGGCGCTATAGATTATTATTATGTGCATCTCTTAAAAGGGAATCTGTCATCAGGTTTTTACTGCCCCATCAGAGCAGCATAATGTAGAGACAGAGACCCTGATTGCAGCGATGTGTCACTTACTGAGCTGTTTGCTGTCACTTTGATAAAGTCAATGTTTTCTCTGCTGCAAATGTAGCAGGTATACAGAGCTCATGAATATGCTGGACTACCTGCAGCACGCCAAGTAGTTCTGTAATGATAAACCACTGCTGATTAAACTGACTATCAAAACTACACTAAGCAGCTCAGTAAGTGACATCACTGGAATCAGGATCTCTGCCTCTACCTTATGCTGCTCTCAGATTAGGTGGCAAAAACCTGGTGACAGACTCCTTTTAATGATTAGCAAAGAGGAGCAAGATCCACCTAAATTTATTAAACTGGCATACAAAAGGATAGTCTTAATGAATCGGGCCTCAGGAGTTTAGGAATCTCTTAATTTTGTTGCAGAACAGAAACACTTCAGTGTGTCCCATGGCAATGTCTGCTTAGGTCCCATTCTCCATAATGGAAGCACGGCCCTTCCTCTGCTGCATATGTTCTGCACACTTTCCCCCATAGGTGTCTGCTTCAAAATACAGTACAGCAACCTGCAAAATCCGCACAAGTCTGAGACGTCTTTAGGTGCATGGGAGCTGGAGTTTTCAGGAAATCACATATAGTTTGTTTGAACTGTTAAAGACAGCAGATTTTCAGTGCAAAAAAAAAAAAAGAAAAAAACACGCAGAACTTACACTGAGATGCGTTTTTGTTTTTTTTTTTGCATGGAAAATATGTTATGGGGGAACACGGCCTTACTCCGTGAATGTGCCATATAAAACCCTATAATTAGGATGTAGTTGAAGTCCCCTTAAGAAGCATTTAAAGGGGTGTTAAAAAAAAAAAAAAAAAAAAGACTTTAAAATTTTCAGAAAACTGCTTCAACTTAGGCTGCTTTCACACCTCCGGTTTTAGCTGTGCGGCTAAATCCGGCTCTAAAACCTATGCAACAGATGTGGCGAAAAAAACGCATCCTTTGCATAAGTTTTTACATGCGGCCCGTCCGGTTTTTGCCGGTTGCAGCACGCTACTGAGCATGCGCAGTGCAAAAAAAAAAACAAAAAAAAAACGCATGCGGTGGCCGGATGCGGCTTTTGCCGCATCGTGCCGCATCCGGCATCCATAGGCATGCATTGGAAAAAGCGCCGCATCGGCCGGATGCGGCGCGATGCGTTTTTTTTTTTGCTGGACAAAAAAAACGTGCCAGGCAACGTTCCATCCGGCCGCCGCATGGGCTAAATATGCCGCATCCGGCAAAAAAAACGACCGAACGCAAGGCCATGCGGCACAATCCGGCACTAATGAAAGTCTATGCAAAAAAAAACGCAACCGGCGGCAAAAAACCCCCCCAAAAAAAACAAAAAACAAAAAAAAAAACCTGTTGCGTTTTTATCTGCAAAGAGCCGGATTGTGCCGCACAGCAAAAACCGGATATGTGACAGTAGCCTTATCTTCACATACCACAGTAATGATGGGTTAGAAATAGGCACTTTGTCTACTGCAACTGGAAAATTGTGTGCATCAGTGTGTTGGTTATGGGTTTCCCACAAGCGGAAATTTAAAGGGATGATCCCATGAACAAAAAAAAACAAAAAAAAAAAGTGACGAGTACAATCAGTGGGGGGTTGACGTCACAAGAACAGGCGGTCTGCTTCCTAAATGTAAATGGATGGTTACTGTACATGTGACCACATTTCCTTACTGTCTGTGGGAGCAGAAGGGACACGTGTTATTGGAACGCTAGACAAGCACTGGATCTACCCAAATGAAAAAAAAATTAAAAAAAAAAAAAAAATGCAGAAAATTGACATTCTGCGTCTTTTTTCAGCAACAAAATCTGCAAGGGAAAAAGAAGCAGCGTGTGCACAGCAAGTCCGGATCCTCTGACTTTGCTGCGATGCTTTTTTCCCTGCGGTATGGTTTAATATCTGCAAGGAAAAACGCGTGAAAAACCACTATGTGTGCACACAGCCTAACTTAGGTTTTGGTGCAGTAATTGTGCGGCAAATGTTCTGCCTAAAAATGATCCCGTAAAGCACACAAAGCGACAAGACTGACCTGAGCATCGCTGTCCTTAATCACCAGGAGCACAGGGGTGTCTAACCCCAGCATGGTCCTGTAGAGGGTCTTCAGACTCATCCCATGCTTCCCAGTACTGTACACAAGTGTCCACGGATAGCCGATGGTCCGAGGAGGCAGGTTCTTGGTCAGCTGTGGAAGGAGTTAAATACACAGTCTGGATTAAAAAATGGAAATAAATAGAAGTGCTTTGAGCGATATAAGAGTGCACATTATTACTACTAATGGTGGTCATTAACAATCCTCACGTGCCGCTGCCTGACAATAGGCAGAAAGCCATCGTCATGACTGGACGAGCAACATTTGCAATCCTGGTGTCCCATGGCCACAAACCAACGTGCAGCCCTAGCCTAAGGCACTGCCAGACACTTGGGGGTACTTCTCACATAGCGAGATCGCTGCTGAGTCACGGTTTTTGTGACGCACCAGTGACCTCATTAGCGATGTCGCTGTGTGTGACACTGATCAGCGATCTGGCCCCTGCTGTGAAATCGCTGCTCTTTACACACAGTGCTGGTTCATTTTTTTGCTCGTTGCTCTCCCGCTGTGAAGCACACATCGCTGTACGTGACAGCGAGAGAGCAACGATCTGAATGTGCAGGGAGCCGGCGTCTGGCAGCCTGCGGTAAGCTGTAACCAAGGTAAATATCGGGTAACCAAGCGAAGTGCTTTGCTTGGTTACCCGATATTTACCTTGGTTACTAGCGTCCGCCGCTCTCAGGCTGCCAGTGCTGGCTCCCTGCACACATAGCCGGAGTACACATCGGGTAAATAAGCAAAGCGGTTTGCTTATTAACCCGATGTGTACTCTGGCTACGAGTGCAGGGAGTCAGCGCTAAGCGGTGTGCGCTGGTAACCAAGGTAAATATCGGGTAACCAAGCGCTTGGTTACCCAATATTTACCTTAGTTACCAAGCGCAGCATCGATTCCACGCGTCGCTGGTCACTGGTGAGATCTGCCTGATTGACAGCTCACCAGCGACCATGTACGACGCACCAGCAATCCTGACCAGGTCAGATCGCTGGTGGGATCGCTGGAGCGTCGCTAAAGTGTGACGGTACCCTTACATTGGTTGCTTTATTTGCCAAGGGAACAGAGGAATGGGCATGTTGATAATCAACCCTTGTTTCTCCCAATATGTGCATTGTGGAAAAAAAATATGTACACCATACATTGCATTGGCCGCAGTTTAGTGAGAGAAGTGCAATCACGAAGGTCTCATAGCAGAGGAAATACTTCTTTTGCTCTAAACTACAGGCCCTAAGAATGTTTCAGAAGGGATAGTGGGCTCGTGATCTGCCACTGGCGGCTGCTGGCCGTTCACATGCTTGCTACAGGCATTTGTAGCCCAGCTTCAAGAAGCATTGCTTGCATTGTTAAGCAACATCAAAGGCTTTATACATAGTAGAAAATGGCAAATGGCCCCCCAACATTCTCCGGCCCCGGCGGCTCATTACACATCATTGTGACACTATGAAGCGCAATGCAAATTCCGCATGGTTATCGGCACAGACTGTGCGAGCTGCCGGGCGCTGGGTACTCCGCCGCTACCGGATAAATCAGTAGCACCTTTTCTATCTCATCAACTTGCAGGAGCTGACTGGGGTCGCTGAGGTTGGGTCTGAACACTTCGGGCTCCAGGTCCGTCTTGATGCTTGTAGTTTGCTTGGAGGTCACGTCCTCTCGTGTTGTTATCTTTGGAAGAGATTAAGAAACAAGTTAATAACATGTGCAGAGACCATTGTGCGGAGAGGGGGAGGGGTGCCGCCTGTGCATTTCAGAGCCATTGCCATGATCTGTGCACAATGTGCCTGCTCTGCAGCTCTCTCTCTATATATTTGCTATATATATTATATATTTTATATATATATATATATATATATATATATATTTTATATATTATATTCTATAAATTAATTTTATAATTTATTTATTTTTTTTTTCCACAGACTTCAAAGTAGAGCTGTACAAAGAAAGCCAGTAGCAAATTTGTACCTGCCTCATATATTAAGGGAAGCGATAATGTCTTGGCCTTTTTTTTTTGGAAGGTGCAGATAAGAGAAATAGATTGTTCTCGATAAATGGAGCAGAATCCGTGCAAGATGCACAATGGACCTCTTAAAACCACCTTCTGGAGGTTTGGTTTTTTTTCTGCTGTATTTTGGGCTAAATATTTTTACAGTTGTGTTTTACATAAACATTTTGCCCTGTTTTGGCTTTTAGCGGTTTCCCTGCACATTGCTGGCTGATGAGCTAACTTAGAATTCATCAGTGAGCCTGTTCTAAGAGAATTTGTCACTCTTATGGGTCTTTCTGAGCTCCGCTCAGCCAATTTGACACAGTGTAGCTCACCTTTTATGTAGGATCATAAATCACCTGAGCGGAGCTCAACAAGCGAGATGTAAGTGCTATTTTTTTTACAGCAAACTCACTAACTGGATCTTAGTTAACTCATTACGCATTCTTTAAACAGATACTATAGAAGGCAAGTGGTGCAACATTTTTAGTGAAACAGCATTGTAAAAATATATTAACCGAAAGTAGGTACGATTTATGGACACTTGTGCTTTTTTTAGCACTTGCCCCTGTTGACCTCACGCTGGTTCGGAGGCCAGGGCTAGAGAGAATATATATATATATATATATATATATATATATATATATATATATATATATATATATATGCACTAATATATATACATTTTATATAATATATAATCTACAAATTTATTTATATATTTTGTATGTGTATTGTATTTGTATGTATTTGCAAATTTGTTGTTTCTAGATTTTATGTATCATTCATTATAGATACATGCATACATATAATATAGATATTATATATATATATATATATATATATATATATATATATATATATATATATATATAAAATTATATCTATGTATGTATCTATAATGAATATGATGAATAATACATAAAATCTAGAACAAATATATAATATCTAAATAAAGTGTCTAAATATTTAATAAATAATAATATGTGGTTGCGGCCTTGTCGGACTTCTACGGTCTCCTGTATTTTGGCAAATCCTACATTAGTGCATAATTGCATGAATGGCTATGGAGGATTAGAAAAACATGGCCTCTTTCCCCAAACAGGTGTCCATGTGTAAAGCTTTGCAGATCTGGGGTTGAGCTCCAGTCCCTCACAAAACCTTTTGGAGCGGTGGTAGAAAGCCGCCATGTCTGGAGAGGTTGGGCCTTTGCCGTACTATGGCATGGTCTTGCTCATGTGCAATGTGCTCTGAAATGCAGCGTACAGGCTTAAAAGAGGCATTTATATTCTCACTCCACATGCAAAAAATGGTCCTAATGATCCCAAATCATCCCAGCAAGTGGACGTTCCCGCTGAATGTGAGACAGGAGAGAACTTTGTTTAGAATCAAAACATGTATAATATATCAACGTAGAAACCAAAACAAAACCAAAAAAAAAAACAAAAAAAAAAAAAAAAAAAACACAAAAATCACACTCACGCACAAACTTATCACAAACATTCACAGCAAGTCGCAGAACTTCCTACTATTACCAGACATGAAACCTGGGAAATCTGTGGTACTGCAAAAGTCATGAAACAAAACCGTGACAGACATTGAGGCAATACAAACGCTAGGTGGGAGGGCAATAAGGGAAGACCCTAACTGCGAGTCGGCCAGGCAGGGTTATTCCTAGAAGGTTCAACAAACTGGAGCAAGTTCAGAGATGAGTGACCAGAACGGTGACTGGTCTGCAAACCACGTCCTATGAGGAACGGTTACAGGATTTAGGATTGTTTAGCTTGCAAAAAAGAAGACTGAGAGGAGACTTAATAGCTGTCTACAAATATCCTAGAGGCTGTCACACTGTAGAGGGACTCATTTTCACAAGGAACGACTAGAAGCAATGGGATGAAACTGATGGGGAGGACACACAGATTAGATATTAGAAAAAACTTTTTGACAGTGAGGGTGATCAACGAGTGGCACAGGCGGCCATGAGAGGTTGTGAGTTCTCCTTCAATGGAAATCTTTAAAAAGAGGTTGGACGGACATCTGTCTGGGATGATTTAGTGAATCCTGCTTTGAGCAGGGGGTTGGACACGATGACCCAGGAGGTCCATTCCAACTGTAACATTCTAGGATTCTTTTTGGCAGAGCCGTGCTGTGCCAGAGGAACAGGTGGAGCAGAATTAGTTGCCCACTTACGGCATGAGCGGAGCTCGACCTGCTGCCAACTTACACTAAAAGTGGAGGGGGATATAGAGACTTAATGGATTGCCCAGCTTAAAATAAAAATAAAAAAAAAAGAATGTAGTTAAAATTTCCTAAAATTAGCATTGTATACCCTACTAGTCTAAACTGTGCCCCCTTATTCAGCTACAGGTCCTCTTCTGGTCTGTGCCCAACACAGGACAGTATCTGGTGAGCACAGAGCCGGGGCTGGCCGGATGCTCCTCAATAGCTACATCTACCATTTCCATTCTTTGTTATATGTCAGCTGTAACAGAAAAGGGGGGCTTGGCTTAGCCATTAACATGAGCAGCCAGCCCCCTCCACACACCACACTGATGACCGAAACAAGAAATCAGGACTTGTGTCAGGCACAGGCAAAAAATGAGCTACTGGGACCCTGGAGCTGACAGCCGATGACCGGGGCAGTGTGCAGATCTGAAGTATAATGTGGGGCAAGTACGCACTTTGGATATAGTGGTATGGCTGCCGGGGAGCTCAACCCAAAATATAATTGAAACCTTTTTTTGTGTGTAAAGATCTGATGTGGCAGTCATGAGAAATCCAGTGCAGAAACCACAAGCAAACCAGGAAGGAAGTGCATGGGGGCGTGTATTTAGGAGTCCACTGGCATCCATGTGCACCGACACCTCCAATGTAGCTCCAGCCTCATCTGAATGTTTTGTTTTTTTTATTTAAATTTATTTAAAAAAAAAAAACAAAACACCTCAAGTAATTAATCATATTCTCCATGTAACAGTCAGGGCCACAGACACTGAAAACATAGTACAGTGAACGCCATTCCTTATCTTATTACCAAGGGGTAGGAGAACCATTAAAACTTTTCAACATTTTGGTAAACTTTATGTAAGGATAAGCCCGGTTTCTCATCTCCAGGCTCCCTATATACTAGATTTACTAAATGACTGGAGCTGGCGATGCACGGATGTCGTTTGACCACTTATTGCAAATTAGAAAATATTTTTTGTGGGAGAATCTTGAAAAAAAAAAAAAAAAAGAGCTGTGCATATAAAGAGGTTATTAAATAACACTAGACATTAAAATATTTAATATGTCTTGTTGCTATATAATAAAATCTTTTCTTCAAGGTTCTTCTAATCATACATTCTCTGCATGCTGTGACATCCTTGGGTATATATTATATTACATATTATATTTTATATTATATTTTATATTATAATATATTTATAAATAAAAATATTCTTTAGCAAGTTTAGTGCACCCCATTCTTCATACTCTTGACTTTTTTTTTTTTTTTGGAGGCATGTTCACATCAGACTGCAATAGAAGGCGTAGCTGTGAAACTTGGGTCTGCCATTCCGGATTTTTATAGGGGGTCATCATATCCTGTCAAACAACCGATTGTGTGCCGTTTAAAAAAAAAAAAAAAGCCCAGAATGTCGATTTTAGAAGGGACTGCCTCTATTTAAAGGAGACCAGCTGTACATGGAGTAATAGTAATGCACCATGGGGGGGGGGGAAAGGAAAAAAAAAAATGCAAATTGGCTCCGGCCCGGGAGGAAAGAAGGCTCAGTGGTGCCATCTACTGGAGGTAGATATCTTCCAACTTGAAATGCTATGCTAGCCGTCCGGATCTTCAAAGCATATGATCTCCAGAGCTCTTCACAGATCATATACTCAGCAGTCTGGGCAGCAATAATCTAATGACGTGAATACCCCTATAAAAAGGGAACCCATCTCCAAGATCCTACCCCAATATGCAGTAGGAATAATAAGTAATCGCAAACCCCTACAATTAGTATAGTTCTCCTGATATAACCATGTCTCTTACCTCATGTGCAGGGCATTACAGCTTAGGTATCCATGGTTACGTCCCCTTATTAGGTATCCATGGTAACAACCACAAGTCACTAAGAGCAATGCCCTGCACATGAGGTAAGAGACATGGCTATATCTGGAGAACTATTCTACATTTCTAATTGGAGGCATATAAATAAATAATAATAAAGAAAATAATCCTACTACAAATTGGGATAGGACCTTTAAAGGTCTGTAATGTTGGAGCATTGCCAACAAAGCTTGGACATGTAATCCAAGGACAACTGCTTTCAATAAATGCAGTACCTATATAGTTTTCTTTCTTTACAGCATTGTTATCCGGCATGACACCCATCCCATAACAAATCTAACAAACATTCACAATTTACACCTGTTAAGTGATTTTAGAAAAAACACGAAGGGGGGGGGGGGAATAAAAGCCCCCAAAAAAACCACCGAACTTTATAAAAGCTGTCGTTATGGGCCATAAAGGACTCTTCTTTTTGCTTTCATATTGCATCTAGTAAAAAGTATTTATTAAGTTTCTGAACTACATAAAGTTGAAAACAAAAAAAAAAAAAAGGAGAAAACAACAAAAGGAAAAAGGACAAAAAGGAGAAAACAAAAGGAAAAAGGAGAAAACAACAAAAGGAAAAAAAGGAGAAAACAACAAAAGGAAAAAGGACAAAAAGGAGAAAACAAAAGGAAAAAGGAGAAAACAACAAAAGGAAAAAAGGAGAAAACAAAAAAAGGAAAAAGGAGAAAACAAAAAAAGGTTAAAAATGGGGGGGAAAATAGAAAAAAAATAAATAAAATCAAAAAATAAAAAAAGTACTATCATGCCCAAAAGACTGTAATGAAGGCAGGCAGCCTGGCCTGGAAAATAAAGTGTGGTGCACATGGCCAGTTATTATATTCAACACAAAATACAAACAGGGCACGGTGTTATAGAGAGGATGGCATCAGCACAACCGGCCCAAAATGCAAACGGACTCACAAAGTGATGACCTGCTGCAACAAAAACAACATTAATACACATTTCTATATACATTTTTGTTTCCATGGGTCATTATTGCACACCACATGGTTTGGATACTTGGATGTACCAGTCCGTATCATGGAGGATGAGACAGGACACATTAGGACGCTAGTATACAGGACACACATATATAAGAGGCACACCACACAGACAGCACACAAATGTGAAGAAAATAAAACAACACTGCAAAAGCAAACAGTGAACAGAGAGACGAGGCTCCGTTTACAGCAACGTTTAACACCACACATATAAAGGAGCGGGATTGCAAACTAATAATTTAGCCTTTTCCAAAACCAAATAATAGGAGTGCATAAGGGTCTAATCCAACCAGTAATATTTACTGTGCGCCATTTGGACTGGCGGGACATGGAGGCTCAAACGTAGGTGAAACCGCTGGTCACAAGACCTTTCCACCAGCGCAACGGTGATGAGCAGGAGTTCATCTGGAGCGGGGCCACTAGTCTCCTTGGGGCAAGCACACACACCGCAAGTAAAACGGAGTGAGTGGAATGCGATACAAAAAAAAAAAAAATAATACGTGTTCCACTCTACGGTGCCGCTCCATGAGCGTTTTTCTCAGCCCTAATCGAACCGAGAAAACAATCGCAGCATTCTGCGGGTGGAATCAGATTAATTTTCTTTCGCACCCATACAAGTCTATGGGCACGAGAGAAACATTGCATTACATTATACCAGTGTAATGCGAGTACACGATGAGAATGGCATCAGCTGACAATGGAGGAGATTGAGAGACTACTCCCTCCCTCTCCTCCGCAGTGCCCGCCCTGACCTCCCTGCGCTGTGATCACAGAATCACAACACAGTGCCATGACAATTGGCTTCCACTCCAGCAGAGTCGGAGCAGAGTGTCATGTGATGCCCGTGTCTCCCCAGTCATAAGAGAGGATCAGTCCAAAAATCTTCAGGGAAAAAAAAAGCTAAGTTCTGCAGCATCTTCAGCCTCAGAATCAGGCCTAAGCCACACGGCGTGAAAATCGGAGAGAGTGGAATGTGATAAAACATCACATTCTATTCAGACCAATGTTAGCCTATGCGCCAGCACCCATGAGCGATTATTTTCTCAGCCCTAATCGGACTGAGAAAAATTGCCGCAGCATGCCGCGGGTGCAATGCGACTCTGTGTCTCTCGCACCCATTCAAGTCTATGGGGCGAGAGAAACATCGCACTACACTCGCATTACACCAGTGTACCGCAAGTGCAGGGTGAGAATGGCAAATAGCCGAAAACTGAGGAGAGAGGGAGATAAATCCCTCCCTCCCCTCCACAGTGCCGGCCCACCCCCCGCAGCTCTGGTCCGCTCACACGATCGGACCTCAGTCGCCATGACACTCTGCTCCCGCTGTGCTGCCAGCGTGAGCAGAGTGTCAAGCGAGGATCGCAGTAGTCCCCGTGTGGCCCCGGCCTCAGAGTGAGTCCCGAGGCTTGGACCCCCCAATCAGTAAGTGATGGCAGATTAGAGGGGCTTAATATGCGAATACCCCTACTGTATACATGGTTGTGCTGATGGGAAGCGGTTGGGGGTGTGCAAATCTTGTGATCAACTACGGGATCAGCCATTTTAGCCATCACCCATCCAGTCATGAGATAAATGCTTTTGGTTGGATTATACCTTTGAAAGAGGTTTGTCTTGATATGTTGTGGGCATAATATTATTAATATATATATATATATATATATATATATATATATATATATATATATATATATATATATATATATATATATATATATATATATATATATATATATATATATATATATATAAAATACATGATAACTAATTGTTAGAAAAAAATTGCAAGATATATTTTCACCTTCAAAAAAAAAATAAAAAAAATAAAGTTTGCAATTCCATTCCTTAAATATATATTAGCGTTGGTGTGAACGAAGCCTTAGAATTATTTTGTAATTTTTTTCTCATATCTAGCTATTCTACTCCGCAGAATTAGGACCACAAGATAAAATCCACCGGGGATCTGGAGACTAAAACAGTAGGAGGGAACGAGTCTACATTTCACTAAGAAAAAAAAAAAAAAATCAAGATTTTTTTTTTGGTTTCCTAGAAATGGGGAAACTACTGAAGAGGGCACCTTGAGACGTCGGCAGAGAGTACGCAGTTCTTCAGTATTTAGCGCATCGATCCTGCGGTGGTACTCAGCCACTGACACTACCTGAATATGGAGACAGGAAGAAAATAATTCTACTGACAGCACAAGGAAAGGCACAGAACACAAGAAGAAAGGCAGAAGAGGCAAAAAGGAGCAAGACTCAGAAAAGGAAATATGAAAGACAAAATAAAAAGTGAGAGATGGCTAACATTTAGGTTTCTGTATAACACAAGGATGAGCGATTAACCATGCAAAGTATCAGGAGACGCCGCTCGGAGCTGCCACATCTGCTGCGTCTGAAGACAGAGGCCGAAATCCGGGAATGGAGAGTGCAGTGCTGCGAGAGACATCAACGTACCTGACCATGAAGCCCAATACTGGATATACAAGGCGGCTGTGACTAGGAGACATGCTGGACATTTTGTTGAAATATTTTATTTTTTTCTAGGGCATGTGCACACAATTTAAAAAAGAAAGAAAAGACTGTTCAAACCAAGCACAGGTGTTAACTGGCCATTTAAGAGCACGAATACCATAGAAGACGACAATGTGGCTGATAGGAGGTCTGAAGAGTGAGGGGATGGCGAATACGGCAACAAACACCAGGCCCCCATATTCTGGGGGAAAAAATCTGACAAAGGAGTAGCGAGGCCATTTTGATCTTTTCTCTTCAGCCCCCCTCTAAGGTATAGGTATACAGAGACAGTAATGATTATCCTCATACCGCTTCATGGAGGCCAATGGGTCGCCCTTTTGACCCAGTCCACATAAGGAGCCTACAATTAAATTTTAACAATTTGGACGATCTCCCGATTTTAGGCTGCGCTGCTGTAATGGAAAAGTCTTAGGACCACGATGAACCGAATGCTTATTTCCACAACGCGTTTCAATGCTGGACTAGCATCTCTCAGGTGGACACACTATGGCCAAATGTCCCCCCCACCCCCCACTGAAGACACTAGTCCAGTGTTGAAATGCGTTGTGGAAATAAAAGCCCATTCAGTTCATCTTCATCCCACGGATTCTTCATCAGCAGCCCAAAATCGTGATATCGTCCAAAACTGGTCAGCCATCCTGGAGGAGCTCGTCCCCAGGCGAGGCGTTCATAGGAGCTTGAGCACCTTCCTTTTGATGTCCTTATACCCCCAAAAAAAGGTATCCCCCCCGATTGTTTTGTTCGCTTTTGTTCCCCTACAGTTAAATCTGACATCGACAGAAGCTTTCCTGCAGAATACGCGAAACAAGCACAACAAAAGCATGGCACACACCCCCTGCTGTGTAGGTGGGCGGACAGACTTCCCCCGAAACAGGAAACATTCTCACATTACTTTACACCGGAAACCTGCGGTGCTCACGTACGTTTTGCTTTTGTAAAAAAAATACAAATCTATTTTAGGATTTGCAGCATTTCCTTCCCACTGAGACTTTGCTGCACTTTTCTCAATATATCAACTATAAAAAGGAAATTTGTCAGGTCCCCCGGCCCCCCAGAACCACCAGCAGCTGTGTGTACCTATCTAAATTTCCTGTCTAACAGTCCCTTTATTACATTGCACACAGATATTTACAAATGTATATCTAAAGTACATTTGTGATATGGAAATGACCTCATTGACTAGTCGATGGGGCGTTCGTTCCCCATCTAGAGGTTTATAGTTTGTGTTGACACTGATGCGCCTGATGAGCCTGCAGGACAGCTTCAATTTCTTTGGCAAATTATCCACCATCCGTACTATCCTGCGTTGCAACCTTTCATCAAGGAAGATTAGCTACAGTGCCATGGCTTATAAACTTAATATGTTGCGCACCATGGACAAAGGAACATCAAGATCTCTGGAGATAGACTTGAGAACCAACATTGTTGTAATCTTGAGATTATTTTTCAACTCCTCAGACCAGTTTTCCCTTTTCCTCCTCCTGTTCTCCATGCTTATTGTTGACATGTAATGCAAAGATTGAGTCAACTTCTCCCCTTTTTATCTGGTTTCCGGTGTGATTTTCATATTGCCCACATCTGTTACTTGCCACAGGAGAGTTTGAACGAGCACCACATCCTTAATAAGTTGATTACCCACAATTTTGGAAAGGTGCCATAAATTTTGTCTGGACCATTTTTGGGGTTGTCTGCGAAATTATGTCCAATTTGCCCCTTTTCCCCCCTCTGTGTTGTTCCAATACATTCAAAAGGAAATAAACACGTGTAAAAAACAAAAAGACGTGTAACTGCCATAATTTTCTGTGAAAAATATTTCAATTTTCGGAACAATTGCAAGGGTGCCAACACTCTTAGCCATGACTGTATGTATAGATACCTATCTCTCTTACATAGTATTTACAGTTGTGGCCAAAAGCGTTGGCACCCGCTTGAAATTGGGCGAGATCTACATCTCATTGTGCAGATTAGAAAATATCACTACACTGATGCCTCAAGTCAATTTTAGCATCTGTATTATGAATACAGTATCAGGATGCCCTGTAAGAAGAAATTATACCGTGGTTGAAAAAAGAAAAAGCTAAATAAATAAAACTGTATTATGGTTGTCTGAAACGGCCATTACAAGGGCATTATCACGTTATTAGCTAGCTTCAGTTAATTATTTTGATGCCAAGTTTTCAATTGACCCGCTTTTTCTATCCACCTGCAAGAGCTTTTATCTTTCATAGTGTACAGCTGGTTTCCAAGGCCACAAGAACCTGCCTCAGCATGTGCAGTAGTTACATTCCAAGAGAAGAGTCAACTCTTGATAATCGCAGTCAGCTCTCTCCAGACCATTGATTTGTATACAGCAATTAGCTGCTTGCCTCCTTTCCCCCAGCTCCTGACTGACCTGCTCTTATTATTGCAGCATAATTATCCAACCCTAACACTTTTGCCCCAAGCTGGCAGTTTCCAGAGCAATTCTCCAAATTACATTAACAATACAAACTTCCAAACAATCACAGACCATTAGAAAAAGCTGACAACAGGGTCCCTCTATGTATTTTGACAACAGCATGATGAAGGGACTGAGACAAAGATTGCACTTAGAGTCATAGGGGTACTTTGCACGCTGCGACATTGCAAGCCGATGCTGCGATGTCGGGCGTGATAATCCCCGCCCCCGTCACAGCTGCAATATCTTGTGATTGCTGCCATAGCGAACATTATCGCTACGGCAGCTTCACATGCACTCACCTGCCCTGCGACGTCGCTCTGGCCGGTGACCCGCCTCCTTATTAAGGGGGCGGGTCGTGCGGCGTCATAGCGACATCGCACGGCAGGCGGCCAATAGAAGCGGAGGGGCGGAGATGAGCGGGACGTAAAAATCCCGCCCACCTCCTTCCTTGTGCATAGCCGGCGTTAGACGCGGTGACGCAGTTAGATGTTCCTCGCTCCTGCGGCTTCATACACAGCGATGTGTGCTGCCGCAGGAACGAGGATCGTCATCGTACCGTCGCTGCTGCCAAATTATGGAGATGTCGGACACTACACCGATGATACGATAACGACGCTTTTGCGCTCATTAATCGTATCAAAAAGGATTTACACACTAAGATATCGACAGCGATGCCGGAAGTGCGTCACTTTCGATTTGACCCCACCGACATCGCACCTGCGATGTCGTAGTGTGCAAAGCCCGCCATAGTCTCAGCTGCAGATGTAGCAGAGCTCAGTTGTTAAGTGGTGTACAACTCTACCCACAGTCTTTTTCTGTGTACATTGTACAGTGACAAATCTGCTAATCAGTGATGGGGCATGGTTGGTCAGGCAGGCGAGACGTGTAATGATAATCTCATGCTGATAAAACGGATTGTATGGAAACCGTTAAACAAAGTGCAGCATGTGAGACATTGCTATGTAACCTGAGCACCAAAATGAAGGAATAAAACCGAATTATAGCAAAACCTAGTGACAGTCCCTTAAATGTGTTGTGGCAGGACAAAGCTCCTGACCAGAACTGTCGCTCAAGGTGTAGCATCCACCCCCTAAGCAACTAGGAAGTAAGGAGACTATAGAGCTGCGAGCTACTCAAGAGAACTCGAGAAAACCCCTTGGTAGAGTCTTCCAAGGGTTATATCAAACGAATGTCAAATGTAGGGTGCCAAATCCAGACCGTGTACTGGAAGCTGTCAGGATTAACCTTTATTTCCAGCTCAAACGGGCAGGCATTTGACCATCACCTGCTTTTCTCAAAAGAATATCGTGAGGAGAAAAGTTGCAGTTAGCAAGGCAACAACCTGTTTGAGCTGGAAAAAAAAAGAAAAGAAAAAGGAGGGGAATCCTGACAGTCTGCATAGTGCACACTGTCAGGATTGCGGAATCTGCTGTCACAGAGTAACTGCAGCACTGGGAAGAGACTTGAAGCTTGTACCTTAAAAGGGGTTGTCAGACTGTGAAACGTGTGCGCTGTAATAGTTAATAAAACATGAAGTATGTACTAAAAACGCTTTATGTAGAAATAATTAACCTGGAGAATAACGTCACCCCCTAGTTAAACAACACCCATAGAGGTCGTCTGTGACCTACAACTTTGGCCATGCGTGATCAGTTACAGAAGCCTCAGCCTGCGACCACAGCGCAGAGTCCAAGAAGAGCAACAAGAAAGCAGACGTCTGACGAGACCCGAGGACGAGAGGCTTCACCCCCAGCTGCGTGATTAGGATTATTGGGAATTATTATAACTGGAGATATTAGTAAGTGCATTGTATTTCTATAATGCAAGCTACGATCAGCACCGTAGTGGTGTAATGGGGGAAGGAGATATCAAAGCTGGAGAGTCACTTTCTGGGGGCAGCACACACAATGTTTCTTTGTGATGTGCTGTATAGAGATCATAGGCCACCCTGTGCTGTCCTGTGTCCTGGGCACTGCTACAGCTTCAAGTGTGACAGCGGGAGGACTAGTGGGAGCACCGAGCAGTGTGATGGGATAGAACATCCTCAGGGGCCCTGGAAGGCAACATTGTTAAAGGGAATAGAAGCCTTAACTGAGAAGGCTTTAAAAGATTGTACAGGATGCAGAGGAGGTGAGCTGTGACATCACCTATTGCAAATGGTGGATCCTGCTGGGGGGAGGTGAGCTGTGACATCACCTGTTGTGAATGGTGGATCCGGCATTATCTACTATATATGAAGGAGTTATCAGTCATTGTACAGGAGGTGGTAAGCTGTGACATCCAGTGAACAATGGATCCTTTGTTCTCTACTGTATAGAGGAGGTGCTATCAGTCACTGTACAGGAGGAGGCAAGCTGTGACATCACCTATTGTGAATGGTGGATCCTGCGATATCTACGCTCTGTGTCATTGTACAATAGAAGGTGAGCTGTGACATCACCTGTTGTGAATGATGGATCCTTAGCACCTCTATACAGTAGAGAACAGTCACTGTACAGGAGGAGGCAAGCTGTGACATAACCTATTGCAAATGGTGGCTCCTGCGATATCTACGCTATGTGTCATTGTACAATAGAAGGTGAGCTGTGACATCACCTGTTGTGAATGATGGATCCTGCAGTATATAGAGGTGTTACCTGTCAATGTAATCCTTTTTGTGAGAATAATGAGCCTGCTGACGTCTGCTGTACAGAAATGGAAGAGTTTAGCATAAGGCTTGGGCCCCTTTCACACTGCGTTCCTCTTCCAGTTCAGTGGTCCAATCAGGAATTCCATCCAAACCCCCCCACTAAACTGGCTTTGGATGTATGTGCCGACGGGGCCATTGATTATAATGGTGCAGATTGAGTCAGTGTGTGTGGTTGTGCACTATTTTCGAGAGTATATGCTTATTGGAGGCGGACACCCAGACTGCGCCCGAATCTCCGCCTCCAGTAAGAGTGTACCCCCGAAAATGGTGCACAACAGAGCACACGGCGACTGTCTGCACCATTATAAATCAGTGGCCCTGTCGGTGCATACATCCAAAACCAGTTTTGGACGTAAGCCCCCTACAGGTCCACTGAATGCTGAGAGGAGTGTGAAAGTGGCCTTAGTGGTCAGCGTAAATATAGGAAACATATTTTTTTGAATAGAGAGTGATATTTGTTTGTTTTTTTGGCAATTTTCCATAATAACGGGATTTAAACAAATAGGTCACTCTCCTTTAACGCTCGGGCTGACCACTGTATAGAGGGTCTTTAATGTGCGCTATAAATATGTAATTGAGGTCAAGGTCAGTTTTCCAAAAGTAGCACTTGCACCTATGATATATCTATGGGGCTGCTCACATGCACAATTTTTTTTCCTTGGATCAAGAGGTCTGCGACAAATCACCAAGACCTGTCCGATATTGATCCGAAGGTCGGATCAAACGTAATGCAAGTCAATGGCTCCGTGGGGAAAAATTAAAATTGGACAGTACTTTGATGCCATCCATGTGCTCTCCACTTTCACTGACTGATCGATAGGTGGCGGAAAAAAATTTCCCCATCAGGTCCGTGAAAAAAAAAAAAATTGATGAAAATGTCCAAACTGATCAATATCTGATGAAACGGTCAGTCTTCCTTATAAGTGAAAAACAAACAAAAACCTGATATCTGAAAAGGGCCTTACAGTGAATGGAAGATCAGGAATCACCTGTAGCGTTTGGAGGGGTCTAGTCACACCCTGAGGTCTCCATGATGTGCTTGGTTGACCCTTGCTAAACTATTAGATGCCCGGAGTACATATAGGATAGATGAGACACCGTGCTACCACTGATCGCACCTCAAAGGTTTTTAGGGGGTTGGTGAGATGGGGCGAGGGTGGTGAATGCCACATGACAACGCAACACCCCAAACTTGGCAAAAAAAAAAGTTTGGGGTCTGAACAACCCACTTCTTAAAAGAGGTGGCATTGTAAAAACAGGCAACATTGTAATCTACATCTAAATAAATCATGGATGCCGGGATTTTTAAGGTTATGGTTAACCGCTCGTTGCCAGTGTTACCGGCCACCTCTGCAATCAGTGGTGGCATGGCTTCTAAACCAGGAGCCATCCAAACCCCTTACTACACTGGCTTTGGATGTATGTGCCAACGGGGCCATTGATTATAATGGTGCAGATGGAGTCAGTGTGTGAGGTTGTGCACTATTTGAGAGTACGGTATATGCTTATTGGAGGCGGACACCCAGACTGCGCCCGAATCTCCGCCTCCAGTAAGCGATGAAACTGCATACAACTGACCAAACGGCTGGATCCCGCAAGCTGCAATGCGCCCGTGCACCACCGTGTGCAGCATATGAGAGCACAGTCTGGCCGAGCGGCTCAGTCACGGGACAAAGCCGCCCGGAGAGCACCACCTACCAGAAAGCAGGGGAGTGGTGGCCAGACAAACCCGGTCCATTACAGAAGGTGGTTATTCAGGATTTAAGAGGATTGTCCACTATAGTTTATTCTCTGTGGACTCTGTATAGAGACCTATAGATATTGGGAGCTGCAGGATCACAACACTAAGGTTGCAGACTCCTAACATCCAGCATTATACACTGGAGATCAAAACTAGAGAACAGCACACAATTTCCTGAATGCTGCGGTCATTGTGTCGTCCTATGTAATTATATCCTAACATGAGGAAACTCGCAGGATTTTAAGCTTATAATCACAAATTTTATTTATTTCAAAGCACAGAATAAAAATGTAAAGGAGATAAAATTAAAAAGAACATGGATCCAAATTAGAGAACACTTTCAGATCCCTGCAAGTCATTGGTGTTAATCTGGCACCTGGTGCTAATTTCCTTAATTATCTGACAACCCCTATGTAACTGGCGGCCTAACTTTCCAGTTTGCACTGACTATGCAAAAATGGTGTGCAGTTCCCAAGTGACTGAAACCCTCCGGCAGCAGGTTGTGCAGATGAAGGCCAAAGGAGTGACCCTATCAGCCATAGCAAGAGAAGTTGGTCGCTCCAAGTCTGTGATTTTGAGAATATTGCGACATCAAACCCTTTCAAGTCCCCCAAGAAGGCGGGTTATCATCGAAAGACAAATGCAAGAGAGGACAGGATAATGCGGAGAATATCCATGGGTAATCATTTCAATACTGTAGCTGGAATTGCTCGGCAGTTCAGCACTGAACAGGGTAAGGATCTGTCTCGTCATACAGTGTCACGATGCTTAAGAGCATTTGGACTGAAAGCCCACCCTGCAGTGATCAAACCTCTCATTAGAAAGAATCAAAAGGCTAGACTCCCCTTTGGTGAGGAGCATGATATGTGGACAGAGAAGAAGTGATCCACAGATCATTTTAGTGATTAAAGCAAGTTTAACTTACTTGGGTCTGATGGGAAACATTATGTCAAATCAACAAACTGGGGAAAGACTGAACCCAATGTGTGTTAAGAAGTCAGTGAAAGGTGGTGGAGGAAGTGTCATGGTTTGGGGAATGTTTTCTCCAGCAGGAGTTGGACCTCTCATACCGCTACATGGCAAAGTGAATGCAAGTGTGGATCAGAACCTTCAACAACACGTGGTTCCTTACGTGTGTTCATCACTCAGTCAGTGATTTTCATGCAGGACAATGCCCCTGTCACACAGCAAAACGGGGAAAGTAGGTCCTTAAAACAGAAATCATTAAAACAATGAAATGGCCACAGCCCAGAGTCCTGATCTAAACCTAATAGAAAACCTCTGGAAAATCCTTGGTGACAAAGTTATAGCCAAGAAACCCACAACAGTCAGAAAACTGTGTATGAGACTGGAAGAAGAGTGGACCAAAATCCCACCAGAGCAGTGAGAGAGACTAGTGATGTCCTGTGGCCGCTGATGGCTGAAGTTATTCAAAGCAAAGGCCTGTACACGTCCTACTGATTGGTGACTTGTTACCGGCAGAAAATGTAGCTATAATCTTTCTCTGTGCTACAGTCATTGCTGTTCTCTAATTATGATCACGTTTTGGGCAAAATAAAAGGTTTTAGGTCGATAAACTTTGACTCTTTAGTAAAACCCTGTTCTACTGGCATGGTGCACCCCTTACAAAAAAAACTTCAAATGTTCATCAATGGAGATTACATTATTTCTGAAAAAAGCAAGTGATCATACATTGTTCTCTAATTTTGATCTCCAGTGTCTATATTCACAACAGGCAAAGTCCCCAGACAATCCCTTTGCCTATGATAATTTTAAAGGAGTCAGAAATGAAAATGTTAATGATGCAGAAAACATGGGGAGAGGTGATGGGGACAGAGCAGCCGGCAGAACCTGCAACATCAGAAGACATTTGGACGGAGGATTAGTAAATACAATCAGATTTTAACCTGAAATACAAAAATATAAAATATTTTTAAAGGATGCAAAAGCCACTACAGATACAGCAAAATACCAACAGACTAGCATGTACAGAGCTCGGATACACATGCACTTACAGGCAAAGCTCCAGGCCGGCAGACGTGCCGCACTATCGGAAATTTGCCATAAAAGAAGAAGTTCTAAAACGGATAAATGTCATTTACTTTAATGATGAGAATGTGGCTTATGGAAAGTAATGTACATGCAGCCAGATGTGTCTCATGTCACCCGGAGGATGCATACACGATACCCAATCACCAAAAAACCCATACGGGGATGCCAACAACTACTGGAGTCTTCCCACCACAAATGCTGCTGAAAACCCCAAAAGGTCATGTGGAACATGGAGAATTTTTGGAGTGGAATTTGGTACAGACTTCCTTCAAGGTCCATTAAAAAAAAAAAAAAAGAAAGAAGGACAGCTTCAAATACTCTTTGAAATTAATAAGAAAATGTATTTAAGAAAAAGGTGATAATGCTTTTATGTGATCTAAAAAAAAAAAAACAAAAAAAAAAACCCCATAGTTTTGGTATTTTTTGCTATGGATTTTAATAGCAAAGTCTGCTTCAAAATGTAAAATTGCTTCACACACAAAAATTGAACGAGCTTCCCTTTACTTCAATGGGAAAAGTCTGATGCCACGCAGTGGGGGGAGGATGACCATCATGCCGTGCAATGGGGAGGGCACCATCATGTTGCACAAGGGCATTGTACCGCACAAGGCAGGACATGCAGGAGAGAGGGGAGGGGAGTCATACTGCATGGAGGCTGTATGCAAGACATGTAAGGCCTGGTACACATATCTGGCTTTTCGCCGGTTTGATGGATGCGGCGCACGCCAGTACAGTGTATACAGTACAGTGGCAGCGCAACAAGCGCCCTTCACATGCTGTCATGTGACCCGGAAGTTGCGGCACTGCCACTGTACTGTATACACTGTACTGGAGTGCGCCGCATC
Organism: Anomaloglossus baeobatrachus; assembly: GCF_048569485.1. NCBI lineage: Eukaryota > Metazoa > Chordata > Amphibia > Anura > Aromobatidae > Anomaloglossus > Anomaloglossus baeobatrachus. The sequence goes on from NC_134358.1 coordinate 66,398,694, forward strand.
CGTCGAACCGGCGAAAAGCCGGATATGTGTACCGGGCCTTTCTGTGTAATAGAGTCATGTGGGGACATCATTAGGAGTGGGGATCTGTGTGAGACATATGCTGGGTGCGCGGTGCTTTGTGCGGACATCAGACCTAGTGGGGAGCGGTGTACGGACACCATACTGTGTGTGGGGATATCCTGGGCTGGACTCTGTAGAGCTGGGTACCAGGGCAGAATACAGGAGCAGTCTGATCTTTACACTTCTGTATAGCAGTAATGTCTGCGGCCCAGTACTGATAACCGGTAACAATAAGCCCCGCTGTAACATGCATGACCAGTCACAGCCAGTCACCAGAAGTGACACAGATTAATAGAAAACAACAATAATGAGCAGAATTAGGTTTGTCCGGTCGCTTCGCCCCTCCACAATAGTCACGTATCTTGCCTTGGACACATTATTTGCCCTCCCTGATCTAAAACAATATAAAATAAATTCCATTGGCCTCAAAGTTGAAAAGACAAACAGCAATGTGATCAGCCCAAACAGTCTGTGGAAAGTGCCTACACCAGCAACACCGCGCCAATGAGGAACACCAACTCCAAGGTGTCAAGATACACTTTCAGGAGGAACAACAGAGGGACAGCAAAGACAGTCTATAGGAATAACGCTGCAAAACTGTTACTTCATAGGGAATAAAAAGTCATTCACTAGAGCAGAAAAGAGCAGAGTTTACACATCAGCCCTACAGTACACCGCTGCCCTCCACACAGGCCGAGGAATAATCCTGCTATAATGTACACAGCTCTGCTACAGACACACAGGCCGAGGAATAATCCTGCTATAATGTACACAGCTCTGCTACAGACACACAGGCCGAGGAATTGGTGCAACTAAATAATCCTGCTATAATGTACCGAAACATATAAAATATAACATCTGCCAGACACCTCCTCCAAATCCATCAGACTACAGACGATACTATTCTGTGTGAGGTCACAGCATCTCTGCCGCGCCACTCCACTCAGGACAGTCACTCACCTGCCAGAAAAGTACAGTTACAATGCCAACTTAAGGTTTGTGCTTGTTTGTTTTTATATACAGAAAATACAAATTTTTAATATGTTATATATTTAAAAAACAAAAAAAAAAAAGGGGGGGGGGTATTTTTTTGATCCGAGTCATGGATCAAAATCAGCCTTACAATTCTAACGGTGAGTGCCCATGATCAGTGTTTTGAACGCAACACGTTTCCGCTGGGTCCAAAACGCTGCATTCTACAGTACAAGCACAATGGATGGGATTTCTAGAAATCTCCGGCCCCCTGTGCTTGCTTTTCCCACAGCAAACACCTACCTGTGGTGCGGCTTTCAAAGAAGCAGCATGTCAAATGTTTGCTGCAGAATCACAAGTGTCCTCCATAGGGAGAACACAAGTGAGACCGCAGCGCACTGAACCTTGATTGTGGGCACGAGCAGCTGCGGTCTCCTGCGGAGGAGTCTTGCAGCCCCGCAGGTTAGGACCCGATGAGTTCAGGACACAGCGAGTCCTGATCGTGGGCACATACCCTAAGGCTATATTCACATGTTACTTTTGTTACTGCAGACAAAACCTGTTCTCCTGGCAGTAGAGAAGCAGGTTTTGTGGCTTTTTCACCCCCCCCTGCGTTTCTGGTGTAGATTATAGGTGTCATTTCTCTACAGTACAGGTTTAAATAAAAGAAGGGAATTTTGTTACTTACCGTAAATTCCTTTTCTTCTAGCTCTTATTGGGAGACCCAGACGATTGGGTGTATAGCACTGCCTCCGGAGGCCACACAAAGCAATTACACTAAAAAGTGTAAGGCCCCTCCCCTTCTGGCTATACACCCCCAGTGGGATCACTGGCTCACCAGTTTTAGTGCAAAAGCAAGAAGGAGGAAAGCCAATAACTGGTTTAAACAAATTCACTCCGAAGTAACATCAGAGAACTGAAAACCGTTCAACATGAACAACATGTGTACCCGCAAACAAACCAAAAATCCCGAAGGACAACAGGGCGGGTGCTGGGTCTCCCAATAAGAGCTAGAAGAAAAGGAATTTACGGTAAGTAACAAAATTCCCTTCTTCTTCGGCGCTCTATTGGGAGACCCAGACGATTGGGACGTCCAAAAGCTGTCCCTGGGTGGGTAAAGAAATACCTCATGTTAGAGCTGCAAGACAGCCCTCCCTTACGGGGAGGCAACTGCCGCCTGCAGGACTCTTCTACCTAGGCTGGCGTCCGCCGAAGCATAGGTATGCACCTGATAATGTTTGGTGAAAGTGTGCAGACTCGACCAGGTAGCTGCCTGGCACACCTGTTGAGCCGTAGCCTGGTGTCGCAATGCCCAGGACGCACCCACGGCTCTGGTAGAATGGGCCTTCAGCCTTGATGGAACCGGAAGCCCAGCAGAACGGTAGGCTTCAAGAATTGGTTCTTTGATCCATCGAGCCAGGGTAGCCTTAGAAGCCTGCGAGCCTTTGCGCTTACCAGCGACAAGGACAAAGAGTGCATCCGAACGGCGCAGGGGCGCCGTGCGGGAAATGTAGATTCTGAGTGCTCTCACCAGATCTAACAAATGTAAGTCCTTCTCATACCGATGAACTGCATGAGGACAAAACGAAGGCAAAGAGATATCCTGATTAAGATGAAAAGAGGATACCACCTTCGGGAGAAACTCCTGAATGGGGCGCAGCACTACCTTGTCCTGGTGGAAGACCAGGAAGGGAGCCTTGGAAGACAGCGCTGCCAGCTCAGACACTCTCCGAAGAGATGTGATCGCTACCAGAAAAGCCACTTTCTGTGATAGTCTAGAAAGTGAAACCTCCCTCAGAGGCTCGAAGGGCGGCTTCTGGAGGGCAACTAGTACCCTGTTCAGATCCCATGGATCTAACGGCCGTTTGTACGGGGGAACGATATGGCAAACCCCCTGTAGGAACGTGCGCACCTTAGAAAGTCGTGCTAGACGCTTCTGAAAAAAGACGGATAGCGCCGAGACTTGTCCTTTAAGGGAGCCGAGCGACAAACCTTTTTCTAACCCAGATTGCAGGAAAGAAAGAAAGGTAGGCAATGCAAATGGCCAGGGAGACACTCCCTGAGCAGAGCACCAGGATAAGAATATCCTCCACGTTCTGTGGTAGATCTTAGCAGACGTGGGCTTCCTAGCCTGTCTCATGGTGGCAACGACCCCTTGGGATAAGCCTGAAGACGCTAGGATCCAGGACTCAATGGCCACACAGTCAGGTTCAGGGCCGCAGAATTCCGATGGAAAAAAGGCCCTTGGGACAGTAAGTCTGGTCGGTCTGGTAGTGCCCACGGATGGCCGACCGTGAGATGCCACAGATCCGGATACCACGCCCTCCTCGGCCAGTCTGGAGCGACGAGTATGACGCGGCTGCAGTCGGATCTGATCTTGCGTAGCACTCTGGGCAAGAGTGCCAGAGGTGGAAACACATAAGGGAGCCGGAACTGCGACCAATCTTGCACTAGGGCGTCTGCTGCTAGAGCTCTTTGATCGCGAGACCGTGCCATGAAGGTTGGGACCTTGTTGTTGTGCCGGGACGCCATTAGGTCGACGTCCGGCCTTCCCCATCGGCGACAGATTTCCTGAAACACGTCCGGGTGAAGGGACCATTCCCCTGCGTCCATGCCCTGGCGACTGAGGAAGTCTGCCTCCCAGTTTTCTACGCCGGGGATGTGAACCGCGGATATGGTGGAGGCCGTGGCTTCCACCCACATCATAATCCGCCGGACTTCCTGGAAGGCTTGCCGACTGCGTGTCCCCCCTTGGTGATTGATGTATGCCACCGCTGTGGAGTTGTCCGATTGAATTCGGATCTGCTTCCCTTCCAGCCACTGTTGGAAGGCTAGTAGGGCAAGATACACTGCTCTGATTTCCAGAACATTGATCTGAAGGGTGGACTCCTGCTGAGTCCACGTACCCTGAGCCCTGTGGTGGAGAAACACTGCTCCCCACCCTGACAGACTCGCGTCTGTCGTGACCACCGCCCAGGACGGTGGTAGGAAGGATCTTCCCTGTGATAATGAGGTGGAAAGGAGCCACCACTGCAGAGAGTCCTTGGCCGTCTGGGAAAGGGAGACTTTCCTGTCCAGGGATGTTGACTTCCCGTCCCATTGGCGGAGAATGTCCCATTGAAGTGGACGCAGATGAAACTGCGCAAACGGAACCGCCTCTATTGCCGCCACCATCTTCCCGAGGAAGTGCATGAGGCGTCTTAAGGAGTGCGACTGACTTTGAAGGAGAGCCTGCACCCCAGTCTGTAGAGACCGCTGCTTGTCCAGCGGAAGCTTCACTATCGCTGAGAGAGTATGAAACTCCATGCCAAGATACGTTAGTGATTGGGTCGGTGACAGATTTGACTTTGGGAAGTTGATGATCCACCCGAACGCCTGGAGAGTCTCCAGTGCAACATTCAGGCTGAGTTGGCATGCCTTTTGAGAGGGTGCCTTGACCAGTAGATCGTCCAAGTAAGGGATCACAGAGTGTCCGTGAGAGTGCAAGACTGCTACCACTGCCGCCATGATCTTGGTGAACACCCGAGGGGCTGTCGCCAGACCAAATGGCAGAGCTACGAACTGAAGATGGTCGTCTCCTATCACGAAGCGTAGAAAGCGTTGGTGCTCTGTAGCAATCGGCACGTGGAGATAAGCATCTTTGATGTCTATTGATGCTAGGAAATCTCCTTGAGACATTGAGGCAATGACTGAGCGGAGGGATTCCATCCGGAACCGCCTGGCGTTCACATGCTTGTTGAGCAGTTTTAGGTCCAGAACAGGACGGAAGGAGCCGTCCTTCTTTGGAACCACAAAGAGATTGGAGTAAAATCCTCGCCCCCGTTCCAGAGGGGGGACAGGGATCACGACTCCTTCTGCTCTTAGAGAGTCCACCGCCTGCAGCAGGGCATCTGCTCGGTTGGGGTGTGGGGAGGTTCTGAAGAACCGAAGTGGAGGTCGAGAACTGAACTCGATTCTGTACCCGCGAGACAAAATGTCTGTTACCCACCGGTCTTTGACCTGTGACAGCCAAATGTCGCAAAAGCGGGAGAGCCTGCCACCGACCGAGGATGCGGAGGGAGGAGGCCGAAAGTCATGAGGTAGCCGCTTTGGAAGCGGTTCCTCCATTTGCTTTCCTGGGGCGTGAGTGAGCCCGCCAGGAATCTGAGCTCCCTTGTTCTTTCTGAGTCCTTTTGGACGAGGAGAATTGGGCCTTGCCCGAGCCTCGAAAGGACCGAAACCTCGACTGCCACTTTTTCTGTTGAGGTTTACTTGCTCTGGGCTGTGGTAAGGAAGAGTCCTTACCCTTGGACTGTTTTATGATTTCAGCCAATGGCTCACCAAACAGTCTGTCTCTAGATAATGGCAAGCTGGTTAAGCATTTTTTGGAACCAGCATCTGCTTTCCAGTCCTTTAACCACAAGGCTCTGCGCAAAACCACGGAATTGGCGGACGCCATAGCGGTATGGCTCGTAGATTCTAGGACAGCATTGATAGCATAGGTCGCAAACGCAGACATTTGCGAAGTTAGGGACGCCACCTGCGGTACTGCTGGATGTATGATAGCATCCACCTGTGCTAAACCAGCTGAAATAGCTTGGAGTGCCCACACGGCCGCGAATGCTGGAGCAAACGACGCGCCGATAGCTTCGTAGACAGATTTCAACCAAAGGTCCATCTGTCTGTCGTTGGCATCTTTAAGTGAAGCGCCATCCTCTACTGCGACTATGGATCTAGCCGCAAGCTTGGAAATTGGGGGATCCACCTTTGGACACTGGGTCCAGCGTTTGGCCACCTCAGAGGGAAAAGGATAACGGGTATCCTTAGAACGTTTAGAGAAACGCTTGTCTGGATGAGCGTCGTGTTTCTGGATCGATTCTCTGAAGTCAGAGTGGTCCAAAAAAGCACTTAATTTACGCTTGGGATACAGGAAATGGAACTTCTCCTGCTGTGCAGCTGCCTCCTCTGCAGAAGGGGCTGGGGGAGAAATATCCAACAGTCTATTAATTGCCGATATAAGGTCATTAACCATGGCGTCACCATCAGGGGCATCCAGATTGAGAGGGGCCTCAGGATTAGAATCCTGACCACCGTCCTCAGTCTCATCACAGAGAGACTCTTCTCGTTGAGACCCTGAGCAGTGTGATGACTTGGAGGGTCTTTCCCAGCGAGCTCGCTTAGGCTGCCTGGGACTGTCATCTGAGTCAGAGACTTCAGCCTGTGATGCTTGAGACCCCCTTGGAGCACGGATTAGTTCCAACTGAGGGGGACCGGAGAGCATAGACACAGCAGTGTCCATGGTCTGAGTAACTGGCCTGGACTGCAAGGTCTCCAGGATTTTTGTCATAGTCACAGACATTTTATCAGCAAAAACTGCAAAGTCTGTCCCCGTCACCGGGGCAGGGTTCACAGGCGTCTCTGCCTGGGCTACCACCACATTAGGCTCTGGCTGACGAAGTGCCACTGGGACTGAACATTGCACACAATGTGAGTCATTGGAGCCTGCCGGTAGATCAGCCCCACATGCAGTACAAACAGTGTACACAGCCTGTGCCTTGGCACCCTTGCGTTTTGCGGATGACATGTTGCTGCTTCCTCAGAGCAGTACAGGGTGTCCAGCCAAGAAGCGACCTTACAGTGCAACTATATATATATATATATATGGTACCAAGAAAAAAGTACACTAATATAACACTGAGGCACTAGTGGGGCCAGCACTAAAGTGCTGCTTACCGCCCGCTTATGAGCGGGTGTGTGGGCGCCGAAATCCCTTTAGTCTGGGTCTCCCAGAGCCTGCTGCCTTTCCCCAGCCAGACCGCATGTGTAATGGCTGCCGGCGTCCTTGTGGAGAGGGGGGGCGGGCCCTGGGCGTATACAGACGAAGAGCGGGAAGCCTGCTTCCCACTGTGCCTAGTGAGAGGGCTGGAGCATGTAAATAAAGCTCCAGCCCTCGGCGCTGCCTATTGAGCAGCGTCTCTCCCCTACCCTGATTGACAGGGTGGGGGCGGGAACGAAGCGGCGCTAGGCCGCAGAAGCCGGGGGCTAAAGTTAGAAGCGCCGCCGCCGTAAAAGTGCGGTCGGCGCAAAGTCCCCGGCGTACCACAAGTCGCAGCTGCGCCGCCGCTCCAGGAGCGGTCGGCGCAGTAGTTCCCAACCTGTAACGTCACTCAGCAAAGCTGCAGTGACCTAACCCCAGTGCACAGCGCTACTGTCCCCGGCGCACTATAACGCTCAGCAAGCCTTGAGAGTGTCCGTGCCTGCCGGGGACACAGAGTACCTGAAAGTTGCAGGGCCTTGTCCCTGAACGGCACTCCCGCTCCAAATCCAGCAGGTTCTCTGGGTCTGTGGATGGAGCCCGGCCCCAGGGCTTGGGGGCCGGCAAGATCCCACTTCCACAGAGCCCTCCAGGGGATGTGGAAGGAAAACAGCATGTGGGCTCCAGCCTCTGTACCAGCAATAGGTACCTCAACCTTACAAGCACCACCGCGGGTGAGAAGGGAGCATGCTGGGGGCCCCATATGGGCCCTCTTTTCTTCCATCCGATATAGCCAGCAGCTACTGCTGACTACAAACAGTGGAGCTATGCGTGGATGTCTGACCTCCTTCGCACAAAGCAGAAAACTGGTGAGCCAGTGATCCCACTGGGGGTGTATAGCCAGAAGGGGAGGGGCCTTACACTTTTTAGTGTAATTGCTTTGTGTGGCCTCCGGAGGCAGTGCTATACACCCAATCGTCTGGGTCTCCCAATAGAGCGCCGAAGAAAGTTTCATTTAAAGGAAAAAAAAAAAAAAAAAAAAAGGAACATGCTGCTTTTTTTCCAAAAATGCAGCAGTTTCCATTTGTAAGAAAGAAAAAAAAAAGCAATCTGGTTTGAGATTTCTGAAATCTGATTGCTTTTTACAATATCAGCAAAAGCGTTTTTTTAATCTGCATGAAAGAAGCAAAGTATGAACACAGCCTAAGTTAGGCTATGTGCGCACTGAGCGCTTTTTTGACGCTACGTTTTTGCCTGCTAAAAACGCACAAAAACGCATAACGCACCCAAGGCAAAAACATGCAAAAAAAAAAAAAAAATGGTAAAAAAACACACGTTTTACCGAATTTTGATACTTTTTTTCTCTGTGTTTTTCCAATGCATTGCATGGGGGGGGGAAAAATGCAGGAAAGAATGGACGTCCATTTTTTTTTTTTTTTTTTTTTAAGCTCAAAAACGCAGCGTAAAAAAAGAAAAAGAAAAAAAAAAAGTTGTGTGCGGACAGTCATTGACCCCAAAAACGCACAAAAATGCACCCGAAAAACGCACTGTGCACACATAGCCTAAGTGTTCATGAACAATCACACACACGGATGCCTTTTGTGTGCTGTTTGTGAATAACATTGTAGTGGATAGGGAAAACTTTGCAATTTTTTTTTCATATGGGCTGGAGTTCACAACTCAATACAAGTCTATGAGAGCCTCATTCTGGCTCTCAGACGTTTATTGAGATCTTGTGACGTAACTTCCGAAGATCAGAAGATATGGGCCCAAGATGGCGCCGCAGGACCGGAGCAGCATCAGAAAGAAGGGAATTTTGTTTACTTACCGTAAATTCCTTTTCTTCTAGCTCCAATTGGGAGACCCAGACAATTGGGTGTATAGCTATGCCTCCGGAGGCCACACAAAGTATTACACTAAAAGTGTAAAGCCCCTCCCCTTCAGCCTATACACCCCCCGTGCTGCCACGGGCTCATCAGTTTTGGTGCAAAAGCCCGAAGGAGGAAAAAATTATAAACTGGTTTAAAGTAAATTGAATCCGAAGGAATATCGGAGAACTGAAACCATTTAACATGAACAACATGTGTATACAAAAAACAGGGGCGGGTGCTGGGTCTCCCAATTGGAGCTAGAAGAAAAGGAATTTACGGTAAGTAAACAAAATTCCCTTCTTCTTTGTCGCTCCTTATTGGGAGACCCAGACAATTGGGACGTCCAAAAGCAGTCCCTGGGTGGGTAAATAATACCTCATAATAGAGCCGTAACGGCTCCGTCCTACAGGTGGGCAACTGCCGCCTGAAGGACTCGCCTACCTAGGCTGGCATCTGCCGAAGCATAGGTATGCACCTGATAGTGTTTCGTGAAAGTGTGCAGGCTCGACCAGGTAGCTGCCTGACACACCTGCTGAGCCGTAGCCTGGTGTCGCAAGGCCCAGGACGCTCCCACGGCCCTGGTAGAATGGGCCTTCAGTCCTGAGGGAACCGGAAGCCCCGAGGAACGGTAAGCTTCGAGAATTGGTTCCTTGATCCACCGAGCCAGGGTTGACTTGGAAGCTTGTGTCCCTTTACGCTGGCCAGCGACAAGGACAAAGAGTGCATCCGAGCGGCGCAGGGGCGCCGTACGAGAAATGTAGAGTCTGAGTGCTCTCACCAGATCTAACAAGTGCAAATCCTTTTCACATTGGTGAACTGGATGAGGACAAAACGAGGGTAAGGAGATGTCCTGATTGAGATGAAAAAGGGGATACCACTTTAGGGAGGAATTCCGGAACCGGACGCAGAACCACCTTGTCCTGGTGAAACACCAGGAAAGGAGCTTTGCATGATAACGCTGCCAACTCAGACACTCTCCGAAGTGAGGTGACTGCTACTAGAAAAACCACTTTCTGCGAAAGGCGTGCGAGTGAAATATCCCTCATTGGCTCGAACGGTGGTTTCTGAAGAACCATCAGCACCCTGTTCAGATCCCAGGGTTCTAACGGCCGCTTGTAAGGAGGGACGATGTGACAAACCCCTTGCAGGAACGTGCGTACCTGTGGGAGTCTGGCAAGGCGCTTCTGTAAAAAACACAGAGAGCGCAGAGACTTGTCCCTTAAGGGAGCCTAGCGACAAACCCTTTTCCAATCCGGATTGAAGAAAGGACAGAAAAGTGGGCAAGGCAAATGGCCAGGGAGAAAACCCCTGAGCAGAGCACCACGACAGGAATATTTTCCACGTCCTGTGGTAGATCTTGGCGGACGTTGGTTTCCTAGCCTGTCTCATAGTGGCAATGACCTCTTGAGATAATCCTGAAGACGCTAGGATCCAGGACTCAATGGCCACACAGTCAGGTTGAGGGCCGCAGAATTCAGTGGATGCTGTGGCTTCCACCCACAGCAGAATCCGCCGGACTTCCTGGAAGGCTTGCCGACTGCGTGTCCCACCTTGGTGGTTGATGTAAGCCACCGCTGTGGAGTTGTCCGACTGAATTCGGATCTGCTTGCCTTCCAGCCACTGCTGGAACGCTTTTAGGGCAAGATACACTGCCCTGATCTCCAGAACATTGATCTGAAGTGAGGACTCTTGCTGAGTCCACGTACCCTGAGCCCTGTGGTGGAGAAAAACTGCTCCCCACCCTGACAGACTCGCGTCCGTCGTGACCACCGCCCAGGATGGGGGTAGGAAGGATTTCCTCTTCGATAATGAGGTGGGAAGAAGCCACCACCGAAGGGAAGCTTTGGTTGCCTGAGAGAGGGAGACGTTCCTGTCTAGGGACGTCGGCATCCTGTCCCACTTGCGTAGGATGTCCCATTGAAGTGGACGCAGGTGAAACTGCGCGAAAGGGACTGCTTCCATTGCTGCCACCATCTTCCCCAGGAAGTGCATGAGGCGCCTCAAGGGGTGTGACCGACCTTGAAGGAGAGATTGCACCCCTGTCTGTAGTGAACGCTGTTTGTCCAGCGGAAGCTTCACTATCGCTGGAAGAGTATGAAACTCCATGCCAAGATATGTCAGCGATTGGACCGGTGTCAGATTTGACTTTGGAAAATTGATGATCCACCCGAAACTCTGGAGAATCTCCAGAGTAACGTTGAGGCTGTGTTGGCATGCCTCTTGAGAGGGTGCCTTGACCAGCAGATCGTCTAAGTAAGGTATCACTGAGTGACCCTGAGAGTGGAGGACCGCAACTACTGTAGCCATGACCTTTGCGAAAACCCTTGGGGCTGTCGCCAGGCCGAACGGCAGTGCCGCGAACTGAAGGTGTTCGTCTCCTATGGCGAAGCGCAAGAAGCGCTGATGCTCTGGAGCAATTGGTACGTGGAGATAAGCATCCTTGATATCGATCGATGCTAGGAAATCTCCTTGGGACATTGAGGCGATGACTGAGCGGAGGGATTCCATCCGGAACCGCCTGGTCCTTACGTGTTTGTTGAGCAGTTTTAGGTCCAAAACAGGACGGAAGGACCCGTCCTTCTTTGGAACCACAAACAGGTTGGAGTAGAAACCGTGACCCTGTTGCTGAAGAGGAACCGGGACCACCACTCCTTCTGCCTTCAGAGTGCCCACCGCCTGCAGAAGAGCCGCGGCTCGCTCGGGAGGCGGAGATCTTCTGAAGAATCGAGACGGAGGACGAGAGCTGAACTCTATCCTGTAACCGTGAGACAAAAGGTCTCTCACCCAACGGTCTTTTACTTGTGGCAGCCAGGTGTCGCAAAAGCGGGAGAGCCTGCCACCGACCGAGGATGCGGTGTGAGGAGGCCGTAAGTCATGAGGAAGCCGCCTTAGTAGCGGCACCTCCGGCGGTCTTTTTAGGCGTGATTTAGACCGCCATGCGTCGGAGTTCCTCTGATCCTTCTGCGGCCTTTTGGACGAGGAGAATTGGGACCTGCCCGCACTCCGAAAGGACCGAAACCTCGACTGTCCCCTCCTCTGTTGGGGTGTTTTTGGTTTGGCCTGGGGTAAGGATGTTTCCTTTCCCTTGGATTGTTTGATGATTTCATCCAATCTCTCACCAAACAAACGGTCGCCAGAAAATGGCAATCCAGTTAAGCACTTTTTGGAAGCCGAATCTGCCTTCCATTCCCGCAGCCACAAGGCCCTGCGTATTGCCACCGAATTGTCGGCTGCAACCGCCGTACGGCTCGCAGAGTCCAAGACAGCATTAATAGCGTAGGACGCAAATGCCGACGTTTGAGAGGTTATGGACGCCACCTGCGGCGCAGACGTACGTGTGAGTGCGTCAATTTGCGCCTGACCAGCTGCGATAGCTTGGAGTGCCCATACGGCTGCGAATGCTGGAGCAAAAGACGCGCCGATAGCTTCATAGATGGATTTCAACCAGAGCTCCATCTGTCTGTCAGTGGCATCCTTGAGTGAAGCTCCATCTTCCACTGCAACTATGGATCTAGCTGCAAGTCTGGAGATTGGAGGATCCACCTTGGGACACTGAGTCCAGCCCTTGACCACGTCAGGGGGGAAAGGGTAACGTGTATCCTTAAGGCGCTTGGAAAAACGCTTATCTGGACAAGCTCGGTGTTTCTGGACTGCCTCTCTGAAGTCAGAGTGGTCCAGAAACATACTCTTTGTACGCTTGGGAAACCTGAAACGGAATTTCTCCTGCTGAGAGGCTGACTCCTCCACTGGAGGAGCTGAGGGAGAAATATCCAACATTTCATTGATGGACGCAATAAGATCATTCACTATGGCGTCCCCATCAGGAGTATCAAGGTTGAGAGCGGCTTCAGGATCAGAATCCTGATCATCTACCTCCGCTTCATCATACAGAGAGTCCTCTCGCTGAGACCCTGAACATTGTGATGATGTCGAGGGGATATCATAGCGAGCTCGCTTAATCGGTCTGGGGCTGCGGTCCGTGTCAGAGACCTCACCCTGGGATCCATGAGACACCCCGGGAGGACATTGCTGTTCCAACTGAGGGGGACCAGGGGGCAATGATTCCACAGTGCCCCTGGCTTGAGATGCCGGCCTGGACTGCAAGGCTTCTAATATCTTAGCCATAGTCTCAGAAAGTCTTTCAGTAAAAACTGCAAACTCCGTCCCTGTCACCTGGACAGTGTTAACAGGTGGTTCTCCCTGGGACACCCTTAGCAGAGGCTCCGGCTGAGAAAGTGCCACAGGGGCCGAGCATTGCACACAATGAGGGTCAGTGGAACCTGCCGGCAGTATAGCCGTACATGCTGCACAGGCAGCATAGTAAGTCTGTGCTTTGGCACCCTTGCTATTTGCGGACGACATGCTGTTGTCTCCTCTGAGCAATACAGGAGGGTATACAGACAAAAATCAACAGTGCACCATACAGTGTAAAGTATAGTCTATAATCATAATCTATAAGTACACTTCTGCACTAGTGGGGCCAGCACCTGAGGTGCTGCTTACCGCCTGCGCAAAGCGGTTGTGTGGGCACCAGAATTCCTGCCTGGGTCTCCCTGAGCTTGTCTCTCCTCTCCAGCGTTAGCAGAGCTGAGAGGAATGGCTGCCGGCGTCCTGAGGAGAGGAGGGAGCCGTGGGCGTGACCCAGAAAAGTGCGGGAACTGGTGCCCCACTGTGCAGAGTGAGGGGGGTGGAGTATGCAAAGCATGCTCCAGCCCTCAGTGCTGCCGTCCTGTACAGCGTCCCGCCCTTCCCCTGATTGGCAGGGCTGGGGGCGGGAAGAAAACGAGACTAGGCCGCAAAAGCCGGGGACTCGAGTGATAAGCGCGGCCGCCGTATAAGCGCGGTCGGCGCGGAAGTCCCCGGCGCACTAACAGTCCCAGCTGCGCCGCAGTGATAACCATGGCAGCGGCGGTCAGCGCGGCAGTCCCCCTACACGAACACACTCAGCGACGCTGAAGTGTGTAATGGCACAAACGCAGTCAGCGCTGCTGTCCCCGGTGCACTAGCACACCCAGCAATGCTGGAGTGTTGCTGTGCGCGGTCCCCACGGGGACACAGAGTACCTCAAAGTAGCAGGGCCATGTCCCTGAACGATACTCGGCTCCTATCCAGCATGGTCCTCAGGAGCTGTGGATGGAGCACGGTCTCCTGTGCCTGGAGACCGAAAGGATCCCACTTCACCCAGAGCCCTAATTGAGGGATGGGGAAGGAAAGCAGCATGTGGGCTCCAGCCTCCGTACCCGCAATGGGTACCTCAACCTTAACAACACCGCCGACAAGAGTGGGGTGAGAAGGGAGCATGCTGGGGGCCCTGTTATGGGCCCTCTTTTCTTCCATCCGACATAGTCAGCAGCTGCTGCTGACTAAGCTGTGGAGCTATGCGTGGATGTCTGCCTCCTTCGCACAAAGCATAAAAACTGATGAGCCCGTGGCAGCACGGGGGGTGTATAGGCTGAAGGGGAGGGGCTTTACACTTTTAGTGTAATACTTTGTGTGGCCTCCGGAGGCATAGCTATACACCCAATTGTCTGGGTCTCCCAATAAGGAGCGACAAAGAAAAGGTGAAGATGTCAGAGGGAGAGTTCACCCAGTCATTTAGCATCCAATATGCTTGCAGCAGAGTGTGTGGGTGAGTGAGCGTCATTGTGCTCTGATTCTATAAGATTACAGGTGAGGGGGAAGAAGGAGAGATTCATTTCTTCATCTTCTCCGTGGATATCGGACTGCAATCAGGAGACATTACTGCAGTCTGATGTTTCACACAGACTTGTATTGGTGTGAGTGATCAGATTTGCAGAGCCTCTCACAGAATGCTGTGATTTTTTTTCCCCCCGTGTAATGGGGAGGGGAAGAGGAACACACAAATAAATAAATTAAAATAAAATAAAAAAGGTGCTAATAGGCACTGAGCCATAAAACATTGGATAGCACTTTTCAGAGTTATATACTGGCCATACACCAGTGTGAGTGCATCCAGTTTTTGTTTTGTTTTTTTTTTAATTTGCATATCTGAAGTATCAGAGAGGCCTGGCTAAAAACATACCCTTAAGCCCCCATCACATTTAGCGGCTTACCAGCGATCCCGAAAACGATGCTACCCGATAGGGATCGCAGGTGAGATGTCACACAGTCAGACCTTACCAGCAATGCAGGAACAATACAGGTCACAGTAGCGACCTATATAACGATCTCAGCAGTCACTGTGACCCTGTCACACAGTGTCTCACACAGCGATGTGTCCTGCCCAGCAGGACATCGCCTTTGAAGAAAATGGCCTGGACCATTCTGCAACGACCTCACAGCAGGGGCCTGATCGCTGGTCGGTGTCACACATAACGGGATCACTGCTGCGGTGACGCAGCAACGATCTCATTAGCGATCTTGTTGTGTGTGACGGGGCATTTGGTAAAAATAGGAGCTAAAAGAT
Source organism: Anomaloglossus baeobatrachus (assembly GCF_048569485.1). Taxonomy (NCBI): domain Eukaryota; kingdom Metazoa; phylum Chordata; class Amphibia; order Anura; family Aromobatidae; genus Anomaloglossus; species Anomaloglossus baeobatrachus. Next base: position 66,413,758 of record NC_134358.1, read on the forward strand.
ATCAGTTTGGCCAGATCTGTCAAATGTGATGGATGAGGTCTGGGTGTAGGAGATCCAGGTAAGGAGAATCCGCCAGATCCTGAAGCTCTGACCCAGATTCCAGGTCATTTGTATACACTTTTTTTTTTTTTGCTAGTTACTTTTTTTTTTCATACACAATTTTGTGTCACCTTGTGACCTGCGACCTCCAGTGACAGCCGCAAAATGTTTTAGGGTTATGTAACTTGCCTGCAACTTCTGTACAATTTGTTCCTTATATTGATTTTTTTTTTTCTCCACATCTAAATGACAGCTCACCATGTGCTCTTTGTGCATATCAATCTAGATTTCTATATCTTATTCCCCCCCCCAATCATTCTATTTTCAAACACAGCAAATATGCAAAATAAATCCTCTAACCCAAAAAAACACACATACATATATACACATATAAAACACACACACACACACACACACACACACACACACACACACACGATGGCTCTATGGTCCCTCCCTGCACATCCAGCCCCTGACCACTCTTCATACAATGTCTTTCACTGCTAAACACAAATGTAACAAAAAACAATGTAGCGACAACAAAAAACACAACTTTCACAGCCAAATCCTGCAGCTGCAAGCCCAAATCCAGAGCAGGGGCGCCCGGCAGCCGTTTACCAGGGAGTACTTGTGATTGGCCGTCTGGTGCTTCCTCGATTTCTTGCCATACCAAAAGCGAGACATCTCCCTGTGAGTGCGGGCAGGGGGTCACTGGCAGACATGGGAGCAGTGTGCGCACATGCTCCGCTCCTCCATCAGCTCCCACTATGTACACAGCTCTGCTGGGACACACTAACCCCACAGCTGCCCTCCAGTGACTGACAGGCCCGCCAGCCACTCAGCAGCCCGGCTTCCCATTAGGGGGCCGGCTGTAATCACAGTTTGGTTGGAGTGCAGATGACTCAGTAAAAAGAGAGAGTGATATTTAAAGGGGCAGTGCACGGGCACGAGCTGCAGGAGGCATTGTGTGCATTGATAACACAGGATCCCGTTATCTCGATCTGCAATCCAAATCTGCTAAAAGATCAAAAGGGATCAAAGAAAAATAAACACCGCGACAGCGGGTTAGACAGCAAAAACAGCAATTCTGCTGCACAATGTGTCAATTGCAAAGGGTTAAATAAGGCAGGACTAAATCACCTTGGCTTCCTAAGGCTGAGCATATACATTGTGCAGGAGTGTGAGGAGAGCAAACAAGACATGGAGAAATCACAGGCACAAAAATCAGATTACACGCCATTCCCAGAGCCATCAGGGAGGAGGACAACGGCCCCAATGTCCAGGAAGAAAGCCTCATTCATCTCCATAATGAAGCCGGAGCCGCCGAGAAATGCAATTCACACACTAAATATACACAAGAATCACAAAACTATATACAGCAGTATACGGAGAGGCTAGACTGGCAGACCATCACCCTGCAGTTGAGGTGATTGTTATTGCACACTATTGCTCTCTGTTATCAGCCTAGAGAGCCCTAGCTCCCTTGGATGATATATTCAGACTCCTCAGTAATTTCTTTCATTGCTATAAAATCGGGGCAAATATCTTATTTACTTGTGTTGCACCACTTTGCCGCGATGGTTAATTTTCAGTCTGTTTTTTTTGGGGATTCTGTAAAATGCTGCACAACATCTCTGGTGGCAAGGTATCACATTTAAGCCCAAAGAAAATGTATATTTATATATACCCAGGATGATTATATGCAGGTTCAGCGACATCCTTTTGTGTCTCCCCACCTAAAGCTTTATTCACAAGGTAGCAAGTTACCCCTCTCCTTACTCCATGGATTGGGCATATCAATGAGGGTGAAACCCAATAATCCCAAGAGTGAGGCTCTCAATCCCAGAGATCAGTTTCTGCAGAGGTGGTGCACACGCTCGGCCTCCACTCAATCCATTGTCACTAGGATGGCCAAATGTGGCTGAACGCCAAACTCTGCTTTCTCGACTAGTCCCATAGACTGGAAATGGAGCCACTGTTGCGCATGTGCACCTTTCCTTCATTCGAGACAAAGCTCTGCAGAGCCACTTTCTGGAGATCAATGGGAGTCCTAACTGGTAGACCCCAGCAATCCGCAGAATACCCCCCCTATCCTATGGATTGGGGGGGGGGGGGGGGGGGGGGGGTCACCTTACTGACCAAATCTCTATCTAGTATGAGGAGAAAACTGAAATGTCCATACAAAATCCCTGCCCTCTTGATGGCGAATTCACATGACCATCTTAAGCTCTTGCCCACTTATCTGGAGGACGTAGTTTCCTATGAATGGGGCAGTTGAAGAACTTTACAGGTGAAATCACACACTGCAGATTTTGTTGCTCAACGCTGGGTGCACACATTGCATTTATATGCATCTTTGCAGTGCAGATTTGTCACAAAGCCTGAAGTGGATCCTTATGGCAGTAAAGTCCATGAGAATCCAGAAAACTGCACACGATAAAGGAAACCAAGCACCAGGATTTTCGTATAGAAGCTAAAGCCAGTGCTATACTGGCACTATCAGGCTGACTCTATACATACCTGCAGTGGTCAGCTCGGATGTTTAGGCTTGGAAATCCAAGAAAGTGAAGTTTATAAAATGAGCTGCTTCTTGAGTGACAGCTGCACTGGAGCAGATAATATATTCATAGTTATCCCCTCCCCCTGTTATAATTAGCATAAGTATTATACAAACGATTCACTTTGTCCGTTGCAGGACCTGTGTGATGTCATACCCATGTGACCAGAAGGGGTTGGGCCTCAGCCACCAAAGCTGGATACCAGGTCACATGGGTAGGACCTCACACAGGTCCTGCAAGAGACAAAGTGAATAGTTTGTATAATACTTATGCTAATTCTATCAGGGGGAGGGGATAACTATGAATATATGATCTGCTCCAGTGCAACTGTCACTCCACAAGCTGCTCATTTTACAAACTTCACTTTCTTGGAATTCAAAACCTAAATGTCAGAGCTGACCACTACAGGTATGTATAGACTCAGCCTGATAGTGCCAGTATAGCACTGGCTTTAGCTTCTATACGAAAATCCTGGTGATTGGTTCCCTTTAAGTCTTTTATGCACATTTAAATCTGCGGCATGTATATTGTAATATTATATATATATATATATATATATATATATATATATATATATATATATATATATATATATATATATATATATATATATATATATATATATATCACATACACACACATACATGTACATATACACACACATGCATATATTATACACACACACACATACATACATACACATACATACATACATACATACACATACATACATACACACACACACACTTTGCTGCAGATTTCACCCATATTACTGAGTGGGAAAAATCTGCACCAAATACTTAAACGTGAGCACAAACCCTAAAGGTTGTGTCCAAAAGACGGAGCAGAAATGTACAGAACGCGAGCAGATACATGAGGGCTGCACAGAAGTTTGCAATCACCATTCAGGTATTTGGAAAGTTCTGGGAAGATAAAGACCTGACCGGAGCCATCACTGGATCACAAGTCTTCAGCTTTCTTTATGTGAACTTATAGGACAACAGTCAACTTCTCCCCAGCCAGAGATGGCTGATAACAGAGACAAAGTCAGCACAGTAAATGAAGATAAGAAAGATGTTGGTGTGACATTGTAGCACGGCCTGTGGTAAAGCTGTGGACATATCAGAGCGACACCAAGGCCATCATATAAAATCTCTGCATATGGAAAATGCAGAAGACACTGGCAAGCATCTACTGTAAATGTCCACACATGTGGTCACAGAGGGGTCCTGAGGACACGTGCACTCAGAGCATATGCGTATTACAGCATTAGTATTGTGGAGGTGATTTTACTAAAATTCCAGCCATGCGCAACAGAGAAAATCCCCAGTGTAAATTGAGCCGCACTGTGAATGTGTAATCCATAGCACGGCAATACATGCCGCAAATCCACAGCAACTCTGCAAGGCATAGGACTCATCCACATACATCTATATCTAAGGGTGTAATCAAAGAAAAAGACTGATGGCACATCTTATCTTTCTAATGTGAACGGGTACAAACTGAGCATGAAACATAGTAGCAAAAAGGAGACCATTGCATATGTGTAATAATGAATATGGGAATATAGACATGCATTACTGCGATGAAAAACATGTAATAATTGAGATACTTAGCACACAAAAATGGCCAGTTTTATGTGAGCCCAACAGCTAATGGCAAGGGAACCTTTTTGTTGGGTCCCTATCAAACTAATGCCTCTTTGGGTTAAAAAAAAAATAAAAAAAAAAAAAAACTTACAATTTATGGGTGGACAGGAACCTGCAAATGAAGAGAATTAAGATAGCCTGAGGCTGAAGAGCAGGCGTGCTCAATCAGAAGGTATGACCCTGTAATCTAAGAAAAAGACTACAAGGTTTTTTTTAACCCAAAAGAGGTTGCTTTGGTGTTGGCTGTTGGGCTCACATAAATCTGGCCATTTTTGTGTGCCAAGTATCTAAATTTTTACATGTTTTTCATAGCAGTAATGCATGTCTATATTCCCATATTCATTGTTACACATCTTACCACTACAGAGTGAAAGTCTCTTTTTTGCTACTAATATTTTTTTTATTGGTTTCATAGGGATCCAACAAAAAGAGGTCACCTTGCCATTGGCTGTTGGGCTCACATAAATCTGGCCATTTTTGTGTGCCAAGTATCTCACTTTTTACATGTTTTTCATAACAGTAATGCATGTCTATATTCCCATATTCATTGTTCCAAATAGCTTAGCACTACAGAGTGCAGCTGTCTCCTTTTTCCTTATAATTACACATGGGGTGGAGGCTCTGTCTGAGTAAAACTTTAACAGATTTCTGCAAACTACATACAATCTGCTTGGAAGAGGTACATTATGATCATACAAGTGGGTTTGTTGCCCAAATTCATTATTCCTAGATTTGAGTGTTTGGGGGAGGGGGATAACACCCCCCCCCCTTTCCCTAGCAGAAATATCTGAAGAACAGAATCATAGCTTCTTTATACATGCAGTTTAGTAAGGAAGGTGAAAAAGGCATTATAATCAATAAGAAACTTACACAGAGTATTTGAAGTCATTTAGGATGTGGATTTTGTACCAGAGTGCAAAAAAAAAAAATGCACATACGGTACCCGAAAGAATTGTTACAGATAACTTCTAACAAAATATGAAACTAAACTGCAACAAAAGAAAAAAATTGCAAGAATCAAAAAAGGTAAAAACACTGCACTCTCCATCGGTTTAAGCACCAGAGGAAAATAATAAATTACATTTATAAAAAAAAAAAAAATGAAAACTAAAAAAAAAAAAAAAAAAAAAAAAAAATTGTCGGGGATCCTTAACTTATTTGGCCCAGAAGTCAACTATTTTCTGTGCTGAAATCTGTCAGAAAGTGTTAAACTACCCTGCAGCACCTCCAGAGGAGAATCGAAGCATTGCACATGGAGCATTTCCCTTTGAAATGTATGTATTTTGCTAACAATTCATGAGTGTGTTGGGTCCTCCAAATTCAGAGTTACTCTTTAAAGTGCATTAATCACCAGGATTTTCCTGTATAACCCAAAGCCAGTGCTATACTGGCACTATCAGGCTGATTCCATACATACCATAGCTGTGAAATCAGATGTATAGGTTTTGTAACACAAGCAAGTTTGTAAAATGAGCAACTTTTTGATTGGCAGCAGCTGCTGATTAGCTAATAGCTGGGGTGGGGTTTGATTGTGATTCCTGCCCCCTGCCTGTTATTTATGCTAATTCTGTTAGTAAAATTCTTCTATAAGTGGCTAGAAGGACCTGTACTAATGTCATACCCATGTGACCAGAAGGGGCAGGGCCTCAGCCAACAGAAAAATAATAATGTTTCTTCCTGGTATCAGCTATGTTGGCTGAGGCCCTGCCCCTTCTGGTCACATGGGTATGACCTCAGCAAAAGTCATTCTAGCCACTTTCTTATTTATGCGAATTCTGTTATAGAAGCATTTTACAGATTGTGGGAGGACAGACAGGCAGGGGGGCGGGAATCACTATGAATACCCACCCCAGCTATCAGGTGATTGGCAGCTGCTACCAATCAAAAAGCTGCTCATTTTACAAACTTTACTTGCTTGTATTTCAAAACCTATACATCCAAGCTGACAACTAAAGGTATGTATAGAATCGGCCTGATAGTGCCAGTATAGCACTGGCTAAGTTATATAGGAAAATCCTGGTGATTGGTGCGCTTTAAGGCTCACTCACACTAGCATATAAAATCGGAAGCGTAACATCAGATATTTTTTTTTTACTGGCGTGCACTTAAACCAATGTTATTCAATTATGCAGTGAAGATCTAGGATTTCTTTTTCTTTTCTCATGTTGAATCAGCAGAAGAAAAATCAATATATTTGCAACACAAATTGAATGCTACTCACTCATGCAAGTTTATGGGTGGATGGAAATCAGACTGCACTCTGATGACTTCTGAGTGCAGTCCGATTTACGCAGACTCACAGAATGGAGAAGGTGAAGAAATTTTGTTCTTCATCTTCTCAGTGTGCCATGATTTTCTCATTCAAGAGAAACAAATTCACACTGAGCTGACACTCCAATCAAAATAATGAGCATATTTGAGCGGAGTCTCATTTACACAGATTCTCTTGGATGAGAGCGTCTTTCAGGAAGATTAGTAAAATAAGTGACGAGACGTACGACGCCATCCGCAGGGAGCGCAGTGCATGAGTGCGGCACCGGCCCCTCACACAACTCTGAGCTTAGCATACACGATACTGTGCAAATATAGCCGAAGGCGTCATACACGCAGCCTATTTTAATAAAAAGTCATTTATTAATACTAGATTTGCATGGTTTTACACCCACACGGGTTCCCTGAGGTGATAAACACATAGCTGGGTTATTCTTCATGAAATTGTGACTGAATAATAATAATAATAATAATAATAATAATAATAATAATAATAAGTCATTTATATAGCGCTATTAATTCCATATCACTTTACATACATTGGCAAAACTGTCCCCATTGGGGCTCACAATCTAGAGTCCCTATGTGTATGTCTTTGGACTATGGGAGGAAACCGGAGAACCCGGAGGAAAGCCACGCAAACACGGGGAGAACAGACAGACCCCTTGCAGATGTTGTCCTTGGTGGGATTTGAATCCAGGACCCCAGCGCTGCAAGACTGTAGTGCTAACCACTGAGCCACCATTCATTACTGGGTGTAGGGATCATGCACATTTTCCTGTTAATAACTTTAGACATGAGACACATGTGGCGATGTAAATGAAACGAGGGGAAAAACAGAAGAAAAAAAACAAACATAAAACAGTAAATGGGGTCATATATAGAAACCATTACTGCTGCTATCAATCCCCAATATTGACCAATGACCAAAGTCAGTGAGAATTTGCCATAGGCCGGGCTTAGCCCACACTACTGTTGGTGCGTCTGTTGTCCAAGTGCACAACGTAAAGCACATTAGGCCAATAATAACATTGCACTTACCAATTTATCTGTTCTAGATGAGAAATTATATATAATATATATATAATTTTTTTAAAAAATTTATTTATATTATGGTCTTGTCGTGTAGCTAGACAACGGCACCCACCTGCCATTCGGAGGGGCGCACCAAGGTCCAGGGTGGTTTGCAACAGACTAATTTTTCTCATTATGGATCATTATGTGATACATTTACAATAATGGATGCAGAAATAAAAGTCATGATCCCACTGGACTTAATACTGCAAATATGCCCCCCCCCCCCCCGCCCAAATTTAAAAAAAAAAAAAAGCTATAAAATTTGCTAAGATTTGCTCATTTGTCCTTATAGCGTGCTATACAAAATGCAGCAATGGCTTTTATATATAACCACTGCAGTGACACATAGATTCAGGGTAAAAGGTGTATGTACTGAGGTGCCCTACCTCCCATATTCTTGTGGAGGAGTCATTGGCGGACCCCTCGGAGCTCTCCGGATCCTCGTTCCTCTTCACGACCACAAATCCCGGCTCCCGTGAGCACTCTCCGATTTCTTCGGCATAAGTCGTCGGGCTCCACTGAATGAAAAAGGAATAAAGGTGGTCTGTTCTAAAGAGAAAAAAAAAAATAAAAAATAAGTTCAAATCTAGAAGACTTTATACCAATACATAAAACTTTGTCCAAAATCAGTAACAATGACCTCGACCCAAAGCAAAAATGGACACACGTGACCAAACTTTTCTCCAACTTTCCATAAATCAGAAAGATTGATGTGGCACGCAGGGAGAGCTGTCACTCCAGGGCTGGGGGCGGGAGAAGACCACTGAGGACTCGCCCCTGACTAGTCTCCGGTGCGGCTTGGTACCCAACGGCTATTAAACAGTTTTCCCCTGAAAAGCGGCAGTGCTTCAGAGAAAACACATGGCTGAAATTGTGCAGCCAGTGTCCGATACAGGCATCGTGCATCAGCCAGCAGGTTCCTTTTAGAACAGTTAGCTTTGATACATGGAATAAAACTGGTTATTCAGTTTCTGGAAAAACCAGCAGCCAATGTAATAAAAAGGTAATTATAAAACACTAAGTCCCTACCCCCCCCCCACCCCTTTCTGCTCCCGGCCACCCACTTGCCCAGCTAGCCTTAACAAAAAAAGGTTTGTCTACACCAAGAAAATCACTGCAAAACCCACAACAAAAATCTTCATAGGTAAAGATTGTGCTACAGATTTGTGGCTGAGCTAATGATGTGTTCCACGGTCAGCAAAGTGCATCCCAAAGAGTTGCAAAACCAAGACGTACTCTCCCTCCCCGGATCCAGCGCCAGCTCTCCGCTCCGGTCTCCCATTTTGGATGCAGCAGTGATGTCATATCGACAGCACACATCACCACTGCAGCCCATTAATGAGATTGCCCTACACCGCTGCAGCCAACCACGAAGCTCGGTTACACTGCTGATGTTGACTGTATGACCCGTCAAGTCCAGCGATTGGCTGGAACGGTGATGTGGCGTTGACTGCACACAAATTAGGATGTGCAAAAGAGCGGGCGCAAAAGAGCGGGCCATCTGTGTTATTTTACAAGCCTGCAAGTGTTTGGGGTGCACTTGGCTGCATGTGGAAAACCCCTTTAAAACAACAAACACCTAAAATGAAAAGTCATAAGATACTCAAGGTATGTCAACATCTGTACCAGATTGTACCCGTTGACGTGTTTATCACCAGGACTCCTGATTTTTTTTTTAACAGGGGCTATATAAGGGTACGTACTGCATACACCCTTCATAGCGCTGACTTCCATTAGTGTAAGGTGTAGCTAAATAAAACCAGAAAACCAGTGCATTTGCTGAGATCAGTATCCCTGGAAACTGTCCACTATGCCAGGAAGCTGCACCGAGGCTTTCAGTGTTTATCAGGTCACCCAGACATTTCTACTGCACAATGACATGAGAACATCAAGTATTACACATCCATTGTGTGCAGAGCATTAAATACAATGGCCGATTCCTCCCCTGCACCCGCCCCGCTGGCCCCTGCCTTTGATCATCAGTCGTCACTGAAGCCTGACGGACGGATCACATGCACCGCAGACATAGAACTTCTGAGATGTGTTCCAGTTTCTGCAAGTCCTGTGCTCTTCCCGGGTGCAGCTCAGTCTTCGCTGTTCTGGGCATCTGATATTGGCTGCAGCGCTGACGTCACGTCAACAGCACTGCAGCCAGTGTTTGAGCTCAGCTGCCGATATGACATCAGCAATGCAGCCAACCACATAACCGGAGCAGCGGAGCAGACTCCCTGCTGGACGAGTAAAAAACTTTAAAAAAAAAAAAAAAACACAACAACCACCACAAGCACCACAACAACCACAAGCACCACCTAGGAAAAAGTAGTTTCAAAATAATTTTCCAACAATGTACTAATCTCTACAATGTCCATCCATACCTCATGTAGCATCCTGGCGAGATGGTACATGAGGTGTGGGTGTCTGGTCACCAGCAGCAGCTTCTCCATGATGACAAACATCACACAAAAAGATTGAGCATCCACTTTAAAATCAGTTTGGTTTTTGGAGCCTTCATTGGAGGGACACAAGAGACTTGTATGCCGAAAAAACGGTGACAGGTTCCCTTTAAGTCTGAGCTTAGACCACTGCAGCCTGCAGGATCTTCAGTGAAGAATGAGGGGAGAACATCTCGACCATTCCAGAAATGTATTGATTAGGGAGGAAAGTGCTACTGTGGTGACCTAGGGAGTGGGCATGTCCCCTCTTGATAAGAGAAAAAGCTTAATGAGGAGAGCGTGGAACTGAGCGCCTCTCTACACTTCAATGGGTCCAACCCGTTGCAGCTACCATCTTGCCCAGAACACTTATGTCGAATTGGAGAGAGTATGGGGAGGAACGTCTGAGAACAAAAAATCCTTTTAGAGGGGCAGAGTGCTTGTCTTCGGGCAGGTAGACTCTTGCGCACGTGTGTTATACAATATTCCCAGGAAAACAATACATTGGGCCAGAAAAGCAACAACTTTTCTAATTTTAGCTGGCTCACTAACAAAGCAAAGTGGCCAAGGTGATCTGAAAGCTCTCACGATCTTCTGAGGGGATATATAACAGGAGATAAAAGGGTTAAAAAATCTACGCTGCCAATGGATCAGGTATATGGATGCAAGCCAGGTAAGTATAACCCAAGTATTTTATTGGGTCTCAAAGTAATAACTCCTTCAGGACATTAAACTACAATATGTAGTTTTACGTAGAAGTATAATGAAAAATCCAGTTCACCTTTACAAATGTCCACCTTCTGTTAAGAGCTCGAAAAGGGCTCCATCATGGCCTGAATACAGAGTGCAAAAGTAAAAAAAGAAGGGAATTTTGTTTACTTACCGTAAATTCCTTTTCTTCTAGCTCCTATTGGGAGACCCAGACAATTGGGTGTATAGCTTCTGCCTCCGGAGGCCTAACAAAGTATTACACTTTAAAAAGTGTAACCCCTCCCCTCTGCCTATACACCCTCCCGTGCATCACGGGCTCCTCAGTTTTGGTGCAAAAGCAGGAAGGAGGAAACTTATAAATTGGTCTAAGGTAAATTCAATCCGAAGGATGTTCGGAGAACTGAAAACCATGAACCAAAAGAACAATTCAACATGAACAACATGTGTACACAAAAGAACAACCAGCCCGAAGGGAACAGGGGCGGGTGCTGGGTCTCCCAATAGGAGCTAGAAGAAAAGGAATTTACGGTAAGTAAACAAAATTCCCTTCTTCTTTGTCGCTCCATTGGGAGACCCAGACAATTGGGACGTCCAAAAGCAGTCCCTGGGTGGGTAAAAGAATACCTCGATAAAAAAAGAGCCGAAAACGACCCCCTCTTACAGGTGGGCAACCGCCGCCTGAAGGACTCGCCTACCTAGACTGGCGTCTGCCGAAGCATAGGTATGCACCTGATAGTGTTTCGTGAAAGTGTGCAGACTAGACCAGGTAGCCGCGTGACACACCTGTTGAACCGTAGCCCGGTGCCGCAATGCCCAGGACGCACCCACGGCTCTGGTAGAATGGGCTTTCAGCCCTGAAGGAAGCGGAAGCCCAGAAGAACGGTAGGCTTCAAGAATCGGTTCCTTGATCCACCGAGCCAAGGTTGACTTGGAAGCCTGCGAACCCTTACGCTGGCCAGCGACAAGGACAAAGAGCGCATCTGAACGGCGCAGGGGCGCCGTGCGAGACACGTAGAGCCGGAGTGCTCTCACCAGATCTAATGAGTGCAAATCCTTTTCACATTGGTGAATTGGATTAGGGCAAAATGAAGGTAAGGAGATATCCTGATTGAGATGAAAAGGAGATACCACCTTAGGGAGAAATTCCGGAACAGGACGCAGAACCACCTTATCCTGGTGAAAAACCAGGAAGGGGGCTTTGCATGACAGCGCTGCCAGCTCCGACACTCTACGGAGCGATGTAACTGCCACTAGAAATGCCACCTTCTGCGAAAGACGTGATAAAGAGACATCCCGCAGCGGCTCGAAAGGTGGTTTCTGAAGAGCCGTTAGCACCCTGTTAAGGTCCCAGGGTTCCAGCGGACGCTTATAAAGGTGGGACTATGTGGCAAACTCCCTGCAGGAACGTGCGGACCTGCGGAAGCCTGGCTAGACGCTTTTGAAAAAAATACGGATAGCGCCGATACTTGTCCCTTGAGAGAGCCGAGAGACAAACCCTTGTCCATTCCGGATTGGAGGAATGAAAGAAAAGTGGGTAAGGCAAAGGGCCAGGGAGTAAAACCATTATCAGAGCACCAGGATAAGAAGATCCTCCAAGACCTGTGATAGATCTTGGCGGACGTTGGTTTCCTGGCCTGTCTCATGGTGGCAATGACATCTTGAGATAACCCTGAGGACGCTAGGAGCCAGGACTCAATGGCCACACAGTCAGGTTGAGGGCCACAGAATTCAGATGGAAAAACGGCCCTTGTGACAGCAAGTCTGGGCGGTCTGGGAGCGCCCACGGTTGACCCACCGCGAGATGCCACAGATCCAGGTACCACGACCGCCTCGGCCAATCTGGGGCGACGAGAATGGCGCGACGACAGTCGGACCTGATTTTGCGCAGCACTCTGGGCAGCATCGCCAGAGGAGGAAATACATAAGGCAGTCGAAACTGCGACCAATCCTGAACTAAAGCGTCAGCCGCCAGAGCTCTGTGATCTTGAGACCGGGCCATAAATGCCGGGACTTTGTTGTTGTGCCGTGACGCCATAAGATCGACGTCTGGCGTTCCCCAGCGGCGACAGATCTCTCGAAACACGTCTGGGTGAAGAGACCATTCACCCGCGTCCATGCCCTGACGACTGAGAAAATCTGCTTCCCAGTTTTCTACGCCCGGGATGTGAACTGCGGAGATGGTGGAGGCTGTGGCTTCCACCCACTGCAGAATCCGTCGGACTTGACGACTGCGAGTGCCTCCTTGGTGGTTGATGTATGCGACGGCAGTGGCGTTGTCCGACTGGATACGGATCTGCCTGCCCTCCAGCCACCGATGAAAAGCCAATAGGGCTAGATACACTGCCCTTATCTCCAGAATATTGATCTGAAGGGAAGACTCTATCGGAGTCCAGGTTCCCTGAGCCCTGTGGTGGAGAAAAAGCGCCCCCCACCCTGACAGGCTCGCGTCCGTGGTGACCACAGCCCAGGTTGGGGGGTAGGAAGGATTTTCCCTGCGACAGAGAGTTGGGAAGGAGCCACCACTGAAGTGACGTCTTGGTTGCAAGGGAAAGAGAGACGTTCCTGACGAGGGAAGTCGACCTCCTGTCCCATTTGCGGAGAATGTCCCACTGGAGTGGCCGCAGATGGAATTGCGCGAAGGGCACTGCCTCCATCGCTGCCATCATCTTCCCCAGGAAGTGCATGAGACGCCTCAAGGGGTGTGACTGACCCCGAAGAAGAGATTGCACCCCTGCCTGCAGAGAAAGCTGTTTGTCCAGCGGTAGCTTGACTACTGCTGACTGTGTATGAAACTCCATCCCTAGATAGGTCAGTGATTGGGTCGGTGTCAACTTGGATTTTGGGAAGTTGATGATCCACCCGAACTGCTGGAGAGTCGCCAGAGCGACGGTAAGGCTGTTTTGACACGCCATCTGAGAAGGTGCCCTGACTAGGAGATCGTCTAAGTAGGGAATCACCGAGTGGCCCTGAGAGTGTAGGACCGCCACAACAGATGCCATGACCTTGGTGAACACCCGTGGGGCTGTCGCCAGGCCGAAAGGCAATGCCACGAATTGAAGGTGTTCGTCCCCGATGGCGAAACGCAAAAAGCGTTGATGTTCGGGTGCGATCGGCACATGGAGATAAGCATCCTTGATGTCGATCGATGCTAGGAAGTCTCCTTGTAACATCGACGCGATGACCGAGCGGAGAGATTCCATCCGAAACCGTCTGATGCTCACATGTCTGTTGAGTAGTTTGAGGTCCAGAACGGGACGGAACGAAGCGTCCTTCTTTGGCACCACGAACAAGTTGGAGTAAAAGCCGCGACCATGTTCCTGGGGGGGGGGAACAGGGATCACAACTCCTTCTGTCTTCAGAGCGTCCACCACCTGAAAAAGTGCATCGGCCCGCGCGGGGGGCGGAGAGGTTATGAAGAAACGAGTCGGGGGACGAGAGCTGAACTCTATCCTGTAACAGTGAGACAGAATGTCTCTCACCCATCGGTCTTGAACATGTGGCCACCAGGCGTCGCAAAAGCGGGAGAGCCTGCCACCGACCGAGGATGCGGTTCGGGGATGCCGAGAGTCATGAAGAGGCCGCCTTGGAGGCATTGCCTCCGGCGGGTTTTTGGGGGCGTGGCTTAGCCCGCCACGCATAGGAGTTCCTCTGGCCTTTCTCCGGCCTGTTGGACGAAGAGGATTGGGGCTTGGCGGAGGGACGAAAGGACCGAAACCTCGATTGTATTTTCCGTTGCTGAGGTCTCTTCGGTTTGAACTGGGGTAAGGAGGAGTCCTTTCCCTTGGATTCCTTAATAATCTCATCCAATCGTTCGCCAAACAATCGGTCGCCAGAAAACGGCAAACCGGTTAAGAACCTCTTGGAAGCAGAGTCTGCCTTCCATTCGCGCAGCCACATGGCCCTGCGGACTGCCACAGAATTAGCGGATGCCACCGCTGTACGGCTAGCAGAGTCTAGAACTGCGTTCATGGCGTAGGAAGAAAAAGCTGACGCCTGAGAAGTCAAAGACGCAACCTGCGGAGCAGAATTACGTGTGACCGCATTAATCTCAGCCAGACAAGCTGAGATAGCTTGGAGTGCTCACACGGCTGCAAAAGCCGGGGCAAAAGACGCGCCCGTGGCTTCATAGATGGATTTCACCAGGAGCTCTGCCTGTCAGTGGCATCTTTTAGCGATGAGCCATCTGCAACCGATACCACAGATCTAGCCGCCAATCTAGAGACTGGAGGATCCACCTTGGGACATTGAGCCCAACCCTTAACAACGTCAGAGGGGAAGGGGTAACGTGTGTCAGTAAGGCGCTTAGTAAAGCGCTTGTCCGGAACCGCTCTGGGCTTCTGGACAGCATCTCTGAAGTTAGAGTGATCGAAAAACGCACTCCGTGTACGTTTAGGGAACCGAAACTGGTGTTTCTCCTGCTGAGAAGTCGACTCCTCTACAGGTGGCGGCGGGGGAGATATATCTAACACCTGGTTGATGGACGAGATAAGGTCATTTACTATGGCGGCCCCTTCAGGTGTATCAAGATTGAGTGCAACGTCAGGGTCAGAGCCCTGAGCTGCGACGTCCGCCTCGTCCTCCAGAGAGTCCTCAAGCTGGGAACCCGAGCAGCGTGAAGAAGTCGGGGAAGATTCCCAGCGAGCCCGCTTAGCCGGTCTGGGACTGTGGTCCGGGCAGGAGTCCTCCACGTGAGACCTAGGGCCCCCCCTGGGAGCGCGCTGCGGCGCGGACAGAGGGGCCTGGAGGGGACGATCCAACAGGGCCCGGGGCCTGTGTAAGGACCGGTCTGGACTGCAAAGCTTCAAGCAGCTTGGCAGACCATTTGTCCATAGACTGAGCCATGGATTGTGAAAGTGACTCAGAGTTTCTCAGCAAAAACGGCAAACTCTGTCCCTGCCGCCTGGACAGGGGGAGCAGGGGGGTCTACCTGAGCCGGGGGGACTACTAGTGACCGAGGCTCCGGCTGAGCAAGCAAAACAGGGGTCGAGCATTGCTCACAGTGAGGGTAGGTGGAACCCGCAGGTAACATAGCCGCACAAGAGGTACAGGCCGCAAAATAACCCTGTGCCTTGGCACCCTTGCTCCTTGTGGACGACATGCTGTTGTCTCCTAGGGGAGTGATCACTGAGGGTATATGGGAAAAGGTATATAGGCCGACCGAACAGAAATTTTTTATATATATATATATATATTTATTTATTTATATATATTTATATATTATCTATTCCGGCACCCTAAGGGGACCAGCACCGGGTGACTGGTGTGGCTTACCGACCGCTAAAAAGCGGAGCGTGTGTCCTCCAGATTCCCTGCCTTAGGTCTCCCAGAGTTGCAGAGCTCTTTCCTGGAAATCCTCCACCGGCAGAATGTCAAAAAAATGGCTGCCGGAGCTCTCTGGGGAGGAGTGGAGCCGTGGGCGGCGCTAGAAAAGTGCGGGAATCTGGGGTCCCCACAGTGATCAGTGAGGGGGGAGGAAACATACAGGATGCTCCGGCCCTCACATCCGACGTCAGGTCGGCAGTCCCGCCCTTACCCCTGACAGACAGGCCCGGGGGCGGGAGTTTTGCTACTAGGCCGCAATGAAGCCGGGGACTAAATTTAAGACCGCGGCCAACAAGCAGGCGCGGTCGGCGCGGAAGTCCGCCGGTCTTCACAAAACAGCAGCTGCTGCAGCGTCCGGGATGAAGGCGCTCCATGCACAGCCCCCATGGGGACACAGAGTACCTTAGAGATGCAGGGCCCGGTCCCTGAGGATAAATAGACTCCTGTCCGGCAGATTCCCACAGGGGCTGCGGAGGGAGCACGGTTCCAGTAACTGGATGACCGGTCAGGATCCCACTTCTCCCAGAGCCGCTAAGGGATGGTGAAGGAAAACGGCATGAGGCTCCGGCCTTTGTACCCGCAATGGGTACCTCAACCTTAACAGCACCGCCGACGTAGTGGGGTGAGAAGGGAACATGCCGGGGGCCCCATGGGGGCCCACTTTTCTTCCAACCGATATAACTAATATGAGAATGCATGAGTGGATGTGTGCCTCCTTCCACACAAAGCATAAAACTGAGGAGCCCGTGATGCACGGGAGGGTGTATAGGCAGAGGGGAGGGGTTACACTTTTTAAAGTGTAATACTTTGTGTGGCCTCCGGAGGCAGAAGCTATACACCCAATTGTCTGGGTCTCCCAATGGAGCGACAAAGAAATCCAGCTTTGAAAACAAAGTATGATTACATCCGCGTCTATGCGTTTAAGGTGTAAGCCCAATCCGGTGAGCATTCTCTTCCAGCACCAGTTGAGACCCTGAACCAGTTGAGACCCTATTGCACTTGTCTCTTTCAGCCTCTATTCCTATGCTGAATGGGAAGGCTCTTTGATCAGGATGTCATCCAGGTAAAGGATGAAGAGAATGCCTCTGATCCTAACAATGGCCACCATCAGTTTCGTGAAGACCCTGGGCGCTGTGGATAGGCCAAACGGCAGAGTTGTGAACTGAAAATAGGAATCCTGAACTGTGAAATGCAAAAATCTCTGGTGGGGTGGAAAACTGGAACATCGGAAGTTCTCGGGCTCTATGGAGGCCATCACTGAATGGAGTGACTCCACCCTGAAGTGGTGGACGCGCCTGTTCTTTAACTTGTGGTCCAAGATAGGACGTACGAATCCATCCTTCTTTGGGACTACAAAAAGTATGGCTTTGTAAGCGGAGAAGTATTCGTGAGAAGGAACAGGGAATGCCTATAGAAGACCTGAGGAGTGAATGGATGGCCTTGAAGAAACCAGGGATGAAAGCAGGATCCTTCAGGGGATGGAATTCAAAAAAGCAAGAGAGGGAGGGAGGAAAACTATTTGTAGCCATAGAAGACAACGTCCCGAACCCAAGCATTGCCCCATCTGAGGGTAGTAGAACAGCGTTAGTGGATTCCCCGGTCTCACTGCTCTCCACTGAGGGTGACATTGAGGGGGAATTCTGCCCATCTTTGCAGAAGATGGTATGGAAAAGGGTACAGAACCTCCATGCATTCCCTTCTTTGAAAACTTTTTTTTTTTTTTTTTTTTTTTTTTACTTCTTCCCCAGATGCTTCCATTCCCTGGTTAAAATTCCTTTGAATTCTCCATGGTTGGCGAAAACATGAGGAGACATTTTAGACTTCTTGAAGGGTACAGATTGCCATGTCTGTGCAGGTTCCTCATTCTTCACGTTGAGTCTAATGGCTATGATCAGATTATCCACGATATCACGTAGCTTAGAAATCTGTTCAGAGTCCAGATTGGAATCTGACTCGGAACGAGAGTCCGACTCCCAAAGCCGCCGGCGTGTTGTAGGAAGGACAGCAACAGAAAGAAGGAAGCTATTCTGGAGGACACAGAATTTGATTGAAACCTGGAAGATTAGATAGAGCGTGATTGATTTTTGGATTGTTTGCATGATCTGCCATGTCGGAGCTGAGGGAATGGATAGACGGACTCACCCTGGGAAGCATGCGGGACTCCCGTGGTGGCGGTAAAATTGGGCAGTCATTCAATGACCGAAACCAAAGGCTTGGATACCATGGTTAGGTTGGTGTCAGAAATGCAGCCCACTTGGGATGGGTGAGAAGAAGGGGGCATGTTCTTACTGCGGGCAGTTCGGAGCTCCTGGGGATATCATGGTGGTTGAGCTACAATCCAGGCAAAGGGGTGAGGGAAATTTCAAGTGACAAGAAAAGGCAAAGTGTAAAAAAAAAAAAAAAAAAAACAACACAACACCACACCAGAGTGGGAACGAGGTCATAAAAAGAAAAAAAAAAAGGAGGAAGAGCCAGAGGAAAGCGGTGTTGGGGATAGAGGAGCAGCCTTCCAGGTGCCCGTGCTTGCCCTGTGCCTGGAGCCTGTTATCCTGAATTTACCCTTTGATGGCGCTGCAGAGGATTCAAACATTTTTTGCCCAAAAACTGCACAGATCACAGCTTGTCTGGATGTCCCAATTACCCAGATATCAGGCTTTTGTTTGAGGTTTTTCATTCAACAGTTCTTGTCTGGTGCAACATATTTATTTATACATGGGTCATGTAGGCGGCCATACACCTACACAGTGGCCATCAATTGATGAGGAACTGGAGAACATAGGAAATACTGGGCAAGTCTGCTTAGTGCATGGTAAATCTGTTAGCGGGACACTGAAGGCCCCTAAAAAGACCTTAGCTAAAAATCGTCAAAATGTGCCGATTGCACTCGGATTGGATGACTGATCAACACAGGGGCCGATTGACAAGAGGTATCTGGCAGGAGCTTTCTTCTCTCCCCCCCACTGGAAAACACTGCACTCGTATGGGGACTCAAGAGATATCCGCCTGCCACGGCATCGTTCAGCAGTCAGCCATCTTATTGATATGGCCAACTTCAGGAGAGCTGGCCTGCCACGGGGACCTGTAATAACTAATCTGGATTGCCGACAAAAGGGATACCTTAAATAAAAAAAATCAATATGAAAAAAAAGCACACACATGCATTTTTGCAGTAGTCAAAATAAAAGCTAGATACCTCTCATGGGGAACAGCAAACCAGTACTCCAGCTTGTCCCTCTGTGCGTACTGCTGCATGGACGCGCTGGCCTGAGACACAAAGGTTTTCCTCATTGGTTTCCCGACTCTTAGGCACAAGTACTTGTGAGATCTGTGCCTTCGCTTCTCTTTGGCAATAGCAGAACATACACCTGTAGGAGAAACACATGTATTAAAGTCTGCTTCATTCCTCTAAGGATCTGGCCATCGTAGATATGGTCTATGGAAACGAAAAGGACATTGCCAACACCAGGTCAGACCAATGCAATACAGGATGCAGCAGCCTTACATGATAAACCCTCATCTGTGTGCACGGTTAATACAAGGGCAGCCTCCACCTCCATGAATTGGTAGAATGACTGGTGGTTTTATTAGTATTTTTCACCTGTGCTGCCCCCCACCTGATAAAAGCAGGGATGGGGGGGGATGTGGGGACAGCACAGGTGCAAAATACTAATAAAACCACCACTCACACTACCAATTCATGGAGGTGGAGGCTGCCGTTGTATTAACGTATTAACCATGCACATAGATGAGGGTTTATTATGGGGGCTGCTGCATTGGGCTAGTGCATTGCTATTCTTATATGGTGTTGGTAAATGGCCCATTCTTTTTCTGTGGGATTTTTTGTGAATTTGTGTCTATATGTGAGCCATCATAGACCCGATGAAGGCGGATCAGAGTAATAAGGCCCTGATCAAACCTTATAAAACTCCTTAGAGATCTTGGTTTTGGTCAGATTTGAGCCCAGGTTTTCTGCGCTGCAAAGCATCATGTCTAACCAGAGCCATCAGATTGCATCCCCCTTTTTGCACAGCAGCATCCTAATAGCAGCTATAACTGCAGCACCACTTTATGTAAAAGGGTGGTCCCATCACCGCGCACTTCTGTATTGTGCTGCGTCTGTATATACCTGCCAAGAGACAAGTGCACGATCGCCATAATGAAAAAAGGACAGATGTACAACAGCCGCCCACTGTGCTCGCGTCCTGGTATGTACAGTATGTGCAGACAAGGACAGTTCTGATGAGAATACACCACTAAAGCACATGCATTTCAGTCAGCAACTCCTGACCCCTGTAATTAGGGTGTCATCCCTAAAGATTCAATTTAGTTTTATTATATTAAATACAAAAAAAACCAAATCACTGTTAATGAGGGGTCCTTGGTGCACCCTTGGTGTGGCCAAAGGGCATGTGCATGATTCCACCCTCTCAATTACAATCCTCTGCAGCTCCCCTTATGTGGATTGCCAGCACTCGTTTTGGAACGCTGCCCGAATTAAATCCCTAGGCCCTGCAAACACCACGTGTCAGCGCAGGCACGCTCTTATGTCATTCTTCCATCTGCTGCAGCTCACTACTGTATGTAATCCTGTGTGAAGTGAGAGGCCGCCCGGCAGACAGACGAGCAGGACGAGACGAGCGCCCGGCAGACAGGCGAGCAGGACGAGGCGAGCGCCCGGCAGACAGGCGAGCAGGACGAGGCGAGCGCCCGGCAGACAGGCGAGCAGGACAAGGCGAGCGCCCGGCAGACAGGCGAGCAGGACGAGGCGAGCGCCCGGCAGACAGGCGAGCAGGACGAGGCGAGCGCCCGGCAGACAGGCGAGCAGGACGAGGCGAGCGCCCGGCAGACAGGCGAGCAGGACGAGGCGAGCGCCCGGCAGACAGGAGAGCAGGACGAGGCGAGCGCCCGGCAGACAGGAGAGCAGGACGAGGCGAGCGCCCGGCAGACAGGAGAGCAGGACGAGGCGAGCGCCCGGCAGACAGGAGAGCAGGACGAGGCGAGCGCCCGGCAGACAGGAGAGCAGGACGAGGCGAGCGCCCGGCAGACAGGAGAGCAGGACGAGGCGAGCGCCCGGCAGACAGGAGAGCAGGACGAGGCGAGCGCCCGGCAGACAGGAGAGCAGGACGAGGCGAGCGCCCGGCAGACAGGAGAGCAGGACGAGGCGAGCGCCCGGCAGACAGGAGAGCAGGACGAGGCGAGCGCCCGGCAGACAGGAGAGCAGGACGAGGCGAGCGCCCGGCAGACAGGAGAGCAGGACGAGGCGAGCGCCCGGCAGACAGGAGAGCAGGACGAGGCGAGCGCCCGGCAGACAGGAGAGCAGGACGAGGCGAGCGCCCGGCAGACAGGAGAGCAGGACGAGGCGAGCGCCCGGCAGACAGGAGAGCAGGACGAGGCGAGCGCCCGGCAGACAGGAGAGCAGGACGAGGCGAGCGCCCGGCAGACAGGAGAGCAGGACGAGGCGAGCGCCCGGCAGACAGGAGAGCAGGACGAGGCGAGCGCCCGGCAGACAGGAGAGCAGGACGAGGCGAGCGCCCGGCAGACAGGAGAGCAGGACGAGGCGAGCGCCCGGCAGACAGGAGAGCAGGACGAGGCGAGCGCCCGGCAGACAGGAGAGCAGGACGAGGCGAGCGCCCGGCAGACAGGAGAGCAGGACGAGGCGAGCGCCCGGCAGACAGGAGAGCAGGACGAGGCGAGCGCCCGGCAGACAGGAGAGCAGGACAAGGAGAGCGCCCGGCAGACAGGAGAGCAGGACAAGAGCAGGACGAGTCTGAGGATTCAATTTAGACAGCACTCGAAACCAGTGTTATCAAATCAACAGAATGGATGCTGCACAGGTTAGTAATTGAGGAGGCAAAACGGTGCACTGAGCCTTTTGCCACACTAAGGGTGCAGCAAGGACCCTTCATTTACACGTGTAAGGGGGAGAAAAAAAAAAAAAAAAGTTTTCGTAAAGAAGGGAATTTTGTTTACTTACCGTAAATTCCTTTTCTTCTAGCTCCAATTGGGAGACCCAGACAATTGGGTGTATAGCTACTGCCTCCGGAGGCCACACAAAGCATTACACTTAAAAGTGTAAGACCCCTCCCCTTCTGCCTATACACCCCCCGTGGGATCACGGGCTCCTCAGTTTTAGTGCAAAAGCAAGAAGGAGGAAAGCCAATAACTGGTTTAAGAACAAATTCAATCCGAAGAAACATCGGAGAACCGAAACCATTCAACATGAACAACATGTGTACCCGAAAAAACAAAAATCCCTAAGAAAACAGGGCGGGTGCTGGGTCTCCCAATTGGAGCTAGAAGAAAAGGAATTTACGGTAAGTAAACAAAATTCCCTTCTTTGTCGCTCCTAATTGGGAGACCCAGACAATTGGGACGTCCAAAAGCAGTCCCTGGGTGGGTATAATAACCCTTCGTGATAGGACCGTAACAACAGCCCTTTCCTACAGGTGGGCAACTGCCGCCTGAAGGACTTCCGCCGAAGCGTAGGTATGCACCTGATAGTGTTTGGTAAAAGTGTGCAGACTCGACCAGGTAGCCGCCTGACACACCTGCTGAGCCGAAGCCTGGTGCCGTAATGCCCAGGACGCACCCACGGCTCTGGTAGAATGGGCCTTCAGCCCTGAGGGAACCGGAAGCCCAGCAGAACGGTAGGCTTCAAGAATTGGTTCCTTGATCCACCGAGCCAGGGTGGATTTGGAAGCTTGCGACCCTTTGCGCTGACCAGCGACAAGGACAAAGAGTGCATCCGAGCGGCGCAGGGGCGCCGTGCGGGAAATGTAGATTCTGAGTGCTCTCACCAGATCCAACAAATGCAAATCCTTTTCACATTGATGAACTGGATGAGGACACAAAGAAGGTAAGGAGATATCCTGATTGAGATGAAAGGGGGATACCACCTTAGGGAGAAACTCCGGAATCGGGCGCAGAACCACCTTGTCCTGGTGAATCACCAGGAAGGGAGATTTGCATGACAGCGCTGCTAGCTCGGACACTCTCCGAAGAGACGTGACCGCTACTAGAAAAGCCACTTTCTGTGAAAGACGAGAAAGGGGAACATCCCTCATAGGCTCGAAAGGCGGCTTCTGAAGAGCAATTAGAACCCTGTTCAGATCCCAGGGTTCTAACGGCCGCTTGTAAGGAGGGACGATATGACAAACCCCTTGCAGGAACGTGCGTACCTGAGGAAGTTGTGCTAGGCGCTTCTGAAAAAAATACAGATAGCGCTGAGACTTGTCCCTTGAGGGAGCTGAGCGGCAAACCTTTTTCCAAACCGGATTGCAGGAAAGAAAGAAAAATAGGCAATGCAAATGGCCAGGGAGAAACTCCCTGAGCAGAGCACCAAGATAAGAATATTTTCCACGTCCTGTGGTATATCTTGGCGGAGGTTGGTTTTCTAGCCTGTCTCATGGTGGCAATGACCTCTTGAGATAATCCTGAACACGCTAGAATCCAGGACTCAATGGCCACACAGTCAGGTTCAGGGCCGCAGAATTCTGATGGAAAAACGGCCCTTGAGACAGCAAGTCTGGTCGGTCTGGTAGTGCCCACGGTTGGCCTACCGCGAGGTGCCACAGATCCGGGTACCACGACCTCCTTGGCCAGTCTGGAGCGACGAGGATGGCGCGACGGCAGTCGGACCTGATCTTGCGCAGCACTCTGGGCAACAGTGCCAGAGGTGGGAACACATAAGGAAGCCGGAACTGCGACCAATCTTGAACTAAGGCGTCTGCCGCCAGAGCTCGGTGATCGTGAGACCGTGCCATGAAAGCCGGGACCTTGTTGTTGTGCCGAGACGCCATTAGGTCGACGTCCGGCATCCCCCAGCGGCGACAGATCTCCTGAAACACGTCCGGGTGAAGAGACCATTCCCCTGCGTCTATACCCTGGCGACTGAGGAAGTCTGCTTCCCAATTGTCCACGCCTGGGATGTGAACTGCGGATATGGTGGAAGCCGTGTCTTCCACCCACGTCAGAATCCGCCGGACTTCCTGGAAGGCTTGCCGACTGCGTGTTCCTCCTTGGTGGTTGATGTATGCCACCGCTGTGGAGTTGTCCGACTGAATTCGGATCTGCTTGCCTTCCAGCCACTGCTGGAAGGCTTGTAGGGCAAGATACACTGCCCTGATCTCCAGAACATTGATCTGAAGGGTGGACTCTTGCTGAGTCCACGTACCTTGAGCCCTGTGGTGGAGAAAGACTGCTCCCCACCCTGACAGACTCGCATCTGTCGTGACCACCGCCCAGGATGGGGGTAGGAAGGATTTCCCTTTCGACAATGAGGTGGGAAGCAGCCACCATCGAAGAGAATCCTTGGCCGCCTGAGAAAGGGAGACGTTCCTGTCGAGGGACTTCGACTTCCCGTCCCATTGGCGGAGAATGTCCCATTGTAGTGGACGCAGATGAAACTGCGCGAAAGGGACTGCCTCTATTGCTGCAACCATCTTCCCTAGGAAGTGCATGAGGCGTCTCAAGGGGTGTGACTGGCCTTGAAGGAGAGATTGCACCCCTGTCTGTAGTGAACGCTGTTTGACAAGCGGAAGCTTCACTATCGCTGAGAGAGTATGAAACTCCATGCCAAGATAAGTTAGCGACTGGGTCGGGGTTAGATTTGACTTGGAAAAGTTGATGATCCACCCGAAACTCTGGAGAGTCTCCAGCGCAACGTTCAGGCTGTGTTGGCATGCCTCCTGAGAAGGCGCCTTGACAAGCAGATCGTCTAAGTAAGGGATCACAGAGTGTCCCTGAGAGTGCAGGACTGCAACTACTGCTGCCATGACCATGGTGAAGACCCGTGGGGCTGTCGCCAGACCAAAAGGCAGGGCTACGAACTGAAGGTGTTCGTCTCCTATAACGAAGCGTAGAAAACGCTGATGCTCTAGAGCAATCGGTACGTGGAGATAAGCATCTTTGATGTCTATTGATGCTAGGAAATCTCCTTGAGACATAGCGGCGATGACGGAGCGGAGGGATTCCATCCGGAACCATCTGGTTTTCACGTGCTTGTTGAGAAGTTTTAGGTCCAGAACGGGACGGAAAGACCCGTCCTTTTTTGGTACCACAAACAAATTGGAGTAAAAACCGTGACCTTGCTCCTGAAGAGGAACAGGGATCACCACTCCTTCTGCCTTTAGAGTGCACACCGCCTGCAGAAGAGCATCGGCTCGGTCGGGAGGCGGAGACGTTCTGAAGAATCGAGTTGGAGGACGAGAACTGAACTCTATCCTGTACCCGTGGGACAGAATGTCTCTCACCCAACGGTCTTGGACCTGTGGCAGCAAATGTCGCCAAAGCGGGAGAGCCTGCCACCGACCGAGGATGCGGAGAGAGGAGGCCGAAAGTCATGAGGAAGCCGCCTTGGTAGCGGGTCTTCCGGCTGTCTTTTTTGGGCGTGACTGAGCCCGCCAAGAATCTGAGCTCCTCTGATCCTTTTGAGTCCTTTTGGACGAGGAGAATTGGGACCTGCCCGAGCCTCGAAAGGACCGAAACCCCGACTGTCCCCTCCTCTGTTGGGGTTTGTTTTGTCTGGGCTGAGGTAAGGATGAATCCTTACCCTTGGACTGTTTAATGATTTCATCCAAACGCTCACCAAACAGTCGGTCACCAGAAAATGGCAAACTGGTTAAGCACTTTTTGGAAGCAGAATCTGCTTTCCATTCCCTTAACCACAAGGCTCTGCGCAAAACCACGGAGTTGGCGGACGCCACTGCCGTACGGCTCGTAGAGTCCAGAACCGCATTAATCGCGTAAGACGCAAATGCAGACATTTGAGAGGTTAAGGATGCCACCTGCGGAACAGATGTACGTGTGACCGTGTCAATCTGTGTAAGACCAGCTGAAATAGCTTGGAGTGCCCATACGGCTGCGAATGCTGGAGCAAACGACGCGCCGATAGCTTCATAGATGGATTTCAACCAGAGCTCCATCTGTCTGTCAGTGGCATCTTTAAGCGCAGCCCCATCCTCCACTGCAACTATGGATCTAGCCGCAAGCCTGGAGATTGGGGGATCCACTTTGGGACACTGGGTCCAGCTCTTGATCACGTCAGGAGGAAAGGGATAACGTGTATCCTTAAGCCGTTTAGAGAAACGCTTATCTGGATAAGCGTGGTGTTTCTGGACTGACTCTCTAAAGTCAGAGTGGTCCAGAAAAGTACTTAATTTACGCTTGGGATACCTGAAATGGAATTTCTCCTGCTGTGAAGCTGACTCCTCCACTGGAGGAGCTGGGGGAGAAATATCCAACATTCTATTGATGGACGCGATAAGATCATTCACTATGGCGTCACCATCAGGTGTATCCAGATTGAGAGCGGTCTCAGGATCAGAATCCTGATCAGCTACCTCCGCCTCATCACACAGAGAATCCTCCTGCTGGGACCCTGACCAGTGTGATGAAGTAGAGGGCCGCTCATAGCGAGCTCGCTTAGGCTGTCTGGGACTGTCGTCCGTGTCAGAGCCGTCACCCTGGGATGCATGGGACACCCCCGGAGCCCGGAGCTGTTCCAACTGAGGGGGACCAGGGGGCAATGATTCAACAGTGCCCATGGTCTGAGTTACTGGTCTAGACTGCAAAGTTTCTAGAATTTTAGTCATAGTCACAGACAATCTATCAGCAAAAACTGCAAACTCTGTCCCCGTCACCTGGACAGTATTCACAGGTGGTTCTCTCTGGGTCACCTCCAGCAGGGGCCCCGGCCGAGCAAGTGCCACAGGGGCCGAGCACTGCACACAATGGGGGTCAGTGGAACCTGCCGGTAGAATAGCCTCACATGCGGTACAAGCAGCATAGAAAGCCTGTGCCTTGGCACCCTTGTTTTTTGCGGACGACATGCTGTTGTCTCCTCTGATCAATCTAGGAGGGTATATAGCCAAGAATCACCAGTGACCGTTTAGTGCAATGTATAGCATGCAAGCATAAAAATACAATTGTACACTTCGGCACTAGTGGGGTCAGCACCGGAGGTGCCGCTTACCGCCCGCTCAAAGCGGGTGTGTGGTCGCCAGAATCCCGTGCCTGGGTCTCCCAGAACTTGTCTCCCCTCTCCAGCTCAGACTGCACACAGGAATGGCTGCCGGCGTTCTGTGAAGAGGGGCGGACCGTGGGCGTGCCTCAGACAAAGTGCGGGAAACTGGCGTCCCACTGTGCTCAATGTGAGGGCTGGAGTATGTAAAGTAGACTCCAGCCCTCGGCGCTGACGTTCTGTACAGCGTCCCGCCCTTCCCCTGACTGGCAGGCCTGGGGGCGGGAACGAAACGAAACTAGGCCGCAAAAGCCGGGGACTCTAGTAATAAGCGCGGCCGTCAAATATGCACGGCCAGCGCGGAAGTCCCCGGCGCACCACAAGTCCCAGCCGCGCCGCAGTGTAAACTGCCAGCAGCGGCCGGCGCGGCAGTTCCCAATACAATAACTCCCTCAGCAAGCTGTGGTAGTGTGGCACAAGCGCGCAGCGCTGTTGTCCCCGGCGCACTAACACACCCAGCAATGCTGGAGTGTGCGCGCGGTCTGTACGGGGACACAGAGTACCTTGACGTAGCAGGGCCTGTCCCTGACGATACTCCGCTCCATATCCAGCAGATTCCCCGGGGGCTGTGGATGGAGCACGGTCCCATGTGCCTGGAGACCGGTAAAATCCCACTTCACCCAGAGCCCTAAGGAGGATGGGGAAGGATGCAGCATGTGGGCTCCAGCCTCCGTACCCGCAATGGGCACCTCAACCTTAACAAACACCGCCGACAAAAGTGGGGTGAGAAGGGAGCATGCTGGGGACCCTAGTATGGGTCCTCTTTTCTTCCATCCGACATAGTCAGCAGCTGCTGCTGACTAAACAGTGGAGCTATGCGTGGATGTCTGACCTCCTTCGCACAAAGCTTGAAAACTGAGGAGCCCGTGATCCCACGGGGGGTGTATAGGCAGAAGGGGAGGGGTCTTACACTTTTAAGTGTAATGCTTTGTGTGGCCTCCGGAGGCAGTAGCTATACACCCAATTGTCTGGGTCTCCCAATTAGGAGCGACAAAGAGAAGGGAATTTTGTTTACTTACCGTAAATTCCTTTTCTTCTAGCTCCAATTGGGAGACCCAGACAATTGGGTGTATAGCTATGCCTCCGGAGGCCACACAAAGTATTACACTAAAAGTGTAAAGCCCCTCCCCTTCAGCCTATACACCCCCCGTACTGCTACGGGCTCATCAGTTTTGGTGCAAAAGCCAGAAGGAGGAAAAAATTATAAACTGGTTTAAAGTAAATTCAATCCGAAGGAATATCGGAGAACTGAAACCATTTAACATGAACAACATGTGTATACAAAAACAGGGGCGGGTGCTGGGTCTCCCAATTGGAGCTAGAAGAAAAGGAATTTACGGTAAGTAAACAAAATTCCCTTCTTCTTTGTCGCTCCTAATTGGGAGACCCAGACAATTGGGACGTCCAAAAGCAGTCCCTGGGTGGGTAAATAATACCTCATAATAGAGCAGTAACGGCTCCGTCCTACAGGTGGGCAACTGCCGCCTGAAGGACTCGCCTACCTAGGCTGGCATCTGCCGAAGCATAGGTATGCACCTGATAGTGTTTCGTGAAAGTGTGCAGGCTCGACCAGGTAGCTGCCTGACACACCTGCTGAGCCGTAGCCTGGTGTCGCAAGGCCCAGGACGCTCCCACGGCCCTGGTAGAATGGGCCTTCAGTCCTGAGGGAACCGGAAGCCCCGAGGAACGGTAAGCTTCGAGAATTGGTTCCTTGATCCACCGAGCCAGGGTTGATTTGGAAGCTTGTGTCCCTTTACGCTGGCCAGCGACAAGGACAAAGAGTGCATCGGAGCGGCGCAGGGGCGCCATACGAGAAATGTAGAGTCTGAGTGCTCTCACCAGATCTAACAAGTGCAAACCCTTTTCACATTGGTGAACTGGATGAGGACAAAACGAGGGTAAGGAGATGTCCTGATTGAGATGAAAAGGGGATACCACCTTAGGGAGGAAATCTTGGCGGACGTTGGTTTCCTAGCCTGTCTCATAGTGGCAATGACCTCTTGAGATAATCCTGAAGACGCTAGGATCCAGGACTCAATGGCCACACAGTCAGGTTGAGGGCCGCAGAATTCAGATGGAAAAACGGCCCTTGAGATAGCAAGTCTGGTCGGTCTGGCAGTGCCCACGGTTGACCCACCGTGAGATGCCACAGATCCGGGTACCACGACCTCCTCGGCCAGTCTGGAGCGACGAGGATGGCGCGGCGGCAGTCGGCCCTTATCTTGCGTAACACTCTGGGCAACATCGCCAGAGGAGGAAACACATAAGGAAGCTGAAACTGCGACCAATCCTGAACTAAGGCGTCTGCCGCCAGAGCTCTGTGATCTTGAGATCGAGCCATGAATGTTGGGACCTTGTTGTTGTGCCGTGACGCCATTAGGTCGACGTCCGGCATCCCCCAGCGGCAACAGATCTCCTGAAACACGTCCGGGTGAAGGGACCATTCCCCTGCGTCCATGCCCTGGCGACTGAGAAAGTCTGCTTCCCAGTTTTCTACGCCCGGGATGTGAACTGCGGAGATGGTGGAGGCCGTGGCTTCCACCCACAGCAGAATCCTCCGGACTTCCTGGAAGGCTTGCCGACTGCGTGTCCCACCTTGGTGGTTGATGTAAGCCACCGCTGTGGAGTTGTCCGACTGAATTCGGATCTGCTTGCCTTCCAGCCACTGCTGGAACGCTTTTAGGGCAAGATACACTGCCCTGATCTCCAGAACATTGATCTGAAGTGAGGACTCTTGCTGAGTCCACGTACCCTGAGCCCTGTGGTGGAGAAAAACTGCTCCCCACCCTGACAGGCTCGCGTCCGTCGTGACCACCGCCCAGGATGGGGGTAGGAAGGATTTTCCTTTCGATAATGAGGTGGGAAGAAGCCACCACCGAAGGGAAGCTTTGGTTGCTTGAGAGAGGGAGACGTTCCTGTCTAGGGACGTCGGCCTCCTGTCCCACTTGCGTAGGATGTCCCATTGAAGAGGACGCAGGTGAAACTGCGCGAAAGGGACTGCTTCCATTGCTGCCACCATCTTCCCCAGGAAGTGCATGAGGCGCCTCAAGGGGTGTGACCGACCTTGAAGGAGAGATTGTACCCCTGTCTGTAGTGAACGCTGTTTGTCCAGCGGAAGCTTCACTATCGCTGGAAGAGTATGAAACTCCATGCCAAGATATGTCAGTGATTGGACCGGTGTCAGATTTGACTTTGGAAAATTGATGATCCACCCGAAACTCTGGAGAATCTCCAGAGTAACGTTGAGGCTGTGTTGGCATGCCTCTTGAGAGGGTGCCTTGACCAGCAGATCGTCTAAGTAAGGTAACACTGAGTGACCCTGAGAGTGGAGGACCGCAACTACTGTAGCCATGACCTTGGTGAAGACCCGTGGTGCTGTCGCCAAGCCGAAAGGCAGTGCCACGAACTGAAGGTGTTCGTCTCCTATGGCGAAGCGCAAGAAGCGCTGATGCTCTGGAGCAATTGGTACGTGGAGATAAGCATCCTTGATATCGATCGATGCTAGGAAATCTCCTTGGGACATTGAGGCGATGACGGAGCGGAGGGATTCCATCCGGAACCGCCTGGTCCTTACGTGTTTGTTGAGCAGTTTTAGGTCCAAAACAGGACGGAAGGACCCGTCCTTCTTTGGAACCACAAACAGGTTGGAGTAGAAACCGTGACCCTGTTGCTGAAGAGGAACCGGGACCACCACTCCTTCTGCCTTCAGAATGCCCACCGCCTGCAGAAGAGCCTTGGCTCGCTCGGGAGGCGGAGATGTTCTGAAGAATCGAGTCGGAGGACGAGAGCTGAACTCTATCCTGTAACCGTGAGACAAAATGTCTCTCACCCAACGGTCTTGGACCTGTGGCAGCAAATGTCGCCAAAGCGGGAGAGCCTGCCACCGACCGAGGATGCGGAGAGAGGAGGCCGTAAGTCATGAGGAAGCCGCCTTGGTAGCGGGTCTTCCGGCTGTCTTTTTTGGGCGTGACTGAGCCCGCCAAGAATCTGAGCTCCTCTGATCCTTTTGAGTCCTTTTGGACGAGGAGAATTGGGACCTGCCCGAGCCTCGAAAGGACCGAAACCCCGACTGTCCCCTCCTCTGTTGGGGTTTGTTTTGTCTGGGCTGATGTAAGGATGAATCCTTACCCTTGGACTGTTTAATGATTTCATCCAAACGCTCACCAAACAGTCGGTCACCAGAAAATGGCAAACTGGTTAAGCACTTTTTGGAAGCAGAATCTGCTTTCCATTCCCTTAACCACAAGGCTCTGCGCAAAACCACGGAGTTGGCGGACGCCACTGCCGTACGGCTCGTAGAGTCCAGAACCGCATTAATCGCGTAAGACGCAAATGCAGACATTTGAGAGGTTAAGGATGCCACCTGTGGAACAGATGTACGTGTGACCGTGTCAATCTGTGTAAGACCAGCTGAAATAGCTTGGAGTGCCCATACGGCTGCGAATGCTGGAGCAAACGACGCGCCGATAGCTTGGTAGCGGCACCTCCGGCGGTCTTTTTAGGGCGTGATTTAGACCGCCATGCGTCGGAGTTCCTCTGATCCTTCTGAGGCCTTTTGGACGAGGAGAATTGGGACCTGCCCGTACCCCGAAAGGACCGAAACCTCGACTGTCCCCTCCTCTGTTGGGGTGTTTTTGGTTTGGCCTGGGGTAAGGATGTTTCCTTTCCCTTGGATTGTTTGATGATTTCATCCAATCTCTCACCAAACAAACGGTCGCCAGAAAATGGCAATCCAGTTAAGCACTTTTTGGAAGCCGAATCTGCCTTCCATTCCCGCAGCCACAAGGCCCTGCGTATTGCCACCAAATTGACAGCTGCAACCGCCGTACGGGTCGCAGAGTCCAGGACAGCATTAATAGCGTAGGACGCAAATGCCGACGTTTGAGAGGTTATGGACGCCACCTGCGGCGCAGACGTACGTGTGAGTGCGTCAATTTGCGCCTGACCAGCTGAGATAGCTTGGAGTGCCCATACGGCTGCGAATGCTGGAGCAAAAGACGCGCCGATAGCTTCATAGATGGATTTCAACCAGAGCTCCATCTGTCTGTCAGTGGCATCCTTGAGTGAAGCTCCATCTTCCACTGCAACTATGGATCTAGCCGCCAGTCTGGAGATTGGAGGATCCACCTTGGGACACTGAGTCCAGCCCTTGACCACGTCAGGGGGAAAAGGGTAACGTGTATCCTTAAGGCGCTTGGAAAAACGCTTATCTGGATAAGCTCGGTGTTTCTGGACTGCCTCTCTGAAGTCAGAGTGGTCCAGAAACATACTCTTTGTACGCTTGGGAAACCTGAAACGGAATTTCTCCTGCTGAGAAGCTGACTCCTCCACTGGAGGAGCTGAGGGAGAAATATCCAACATTTCATTGATGGACGCAATAAGATCATTCACTATGGCGTCCCCATCAGGAGTATCAAGGTTGAGAGCGGCTTCAGGATCAGAATCCTGATCAGCTACCTCCGCTTCATCATACAGAGAGTCCTCTCGCTGAGACCCTGAACATTGTGATGATGTCGAGGGGATTTCATAGCGAGCTCGCTTAGGCGGTCTGGGGCTGCGGTCCGTGTCAGAGACCTCACCCTGGGATCTATGAGACACCCCGGGAAGACATTGCTGTTCCCACTGAGGGGGACCAGGGGGCAATGATTCCACAGTGCCCCTGGCTTGAGATGCCGGCCTGGACTGCAAGGCTTCTAATATCTTAGCCATAGTCTCAGAAAGTCTTTCAGTAAAAACTGCAAACTCCGTCCCTGTCACCTGGACAGTGTTAACAGGTGGTTCTCCCTGGGCCACCCCTAGCAGAGGCTCCGGCTGAGAAAGTGCCACAGGGGCCGAGCATTGCACACAATGAGGGTCAGTGGAACCTGCCGGCAGTATAGCCGTACATGCTGCACAGGCAGCATAGTAAGTCTGTGCCTTGGCACCCTTGCTATTTGTGGACGACATGCTGTTGTCTCCTCTGAGCAATACAGGAGGGTATATAGCCACAAATCAACAGTGCACCCTACAGTGTAAAGTATAGACTATAATCATATAAACTATAAATACACTTCTGCACTAGTGGGGCCAGCACCTCAGGTGCTGCTTACCGCCCGCGCAAAGCGTTTGTGTGGGCACCAGAATTCCTGCCTGGGTCTCTTTGAGCTTATCTCTCCTCTCCAGCGTTAGCAGAGCTGAGAGGAATGGCTGCCAGCGTCCTGGGGAGAGGAGGGAGCCGTGGGCGTGACCCAGAAAAGTGCGGGAACTGGTGCCCCACTGTGCAGAGTGAGGGGGGTGGAGTATGCAAAGCATGCTGCAGCCCTCAGTGCTGCCGTCCTGTACAGCGTCCCGCCCTTCCCCTGACTGGCAGGGCTGGGGGCGGGAAGAAAGACACAAACACACTCAGCGACGCTGAAGTGTATAGTGGCACAAATGCAGCCAGCGCTGCTGTCCCCGGTGCACTAGCACACCCAGCAATGCTGTAGTGTTGCTGTGCGCGGTCCCCACGGGGACACAGAGTACCTCCAAGTAGCAGGGCCATGTCCCTGAACGATACTCGGCTCCTATCCAGCAGGGTCCTCAGGAGCTGTGGATGGAGCACGGTCTCCTGTGCCTGGAGACCGATGGGATCCCACTTCACCCAGAGCCCTAATTGAGGGATGGGGAAGGAAAGCAGCATGTGGGCTCCAGCCTCCGTACCCGCAATGGATACCTCAACCTTAACAACACCGCCGACAAGAGTGGGGTGAGAAGGGAGCATGCTGGGGGCCCTGTCATGGGCCCTCTTTTCTTCCATCCGACATAGTCAGCAGCTGCTGCTGACTAAGCTGTGGAGCTATGCGTGGATGTCTGACCTCCTTCGCACAAAGCATAAAAACTGATGAGCCCGTAGCAGTACGGGGGGTGTATAGGCTGAAGGGGAGGGGCTTTACACTTTTAGTGTAATACTTTGTGTGGCCTCCGGAGGCATAGCTATACACCCAATTGTCTGGGTCTCCCAATTAGGAGCGACAAAGAAAACTAAAATTAGTGAAATCTATACTACAGGTATGATTTTTACAGCAGCTAACTGCTCTAATGAATGTTTACGTCATTTAGGCCCGTTTCACACATCAGGCATTTCGCCGGATCCGGCGCACTCCAGTACAGTGTAATACAGTACAACTGCATCGCGTCAAGCTCCGGTCACATGCTCCGGTCACATGACAGCATGTGACCGGAGTTGCTGCGATGCCATTGTACTGTATTACACTGTACCGGAGCGTGGTGAATCCGGTGAAATGCCTAATGTGTGAAACGGGCCTTAATCTTTGTTTGGGTGAAACCAACTCTAAAGATTTCAGCTTGGAGATAACGGTGAATCCATCTATTAAATACACACATTTGTGTTTTTCTTACAAAAAAGAGATTTTAATCTTGAACCATAAGGTTGATACCCATGGCAAGGGGACCTCTGGGCTTACAGAACATGAAGCCATTGCATATGTGTGTGTAAGCCTGTATATAGGTAATACAGGGTAGACATGTAACATGCAGATATTCACTGGAGGGAACCGGAATCAAAAGACATGCAAAACCCCAGTGATTCACAGTCTGCATTTTGCATCCCTTTTGAAAATGAAGCCTAGTAGTGGCACATGTCCCTTTCGGAGATTGTGGTGTGAGCGCCTGTATCTTTTATAACATTGTTAAATCGTCTTCGTGTAAATGCAGCTTTATTCTGCCGAGCCCGGCTCTGCTACGTCTAGAACCAGTTTACTTGCCAGGACACGCAGTACCTAGAGTAACCCTGCAATTATCTGAGTCACTATGATTGCGGTGTCAGAAATTACATAGGGAAGTTTATTTATTTTCTTTAAATTTCTGCTCAAGGTGAAAGTTTATATAGACAAGTTGTATGAATGGGAGAGGAAAAAAAAAAAGTGTTAAAACAGTCAAATTAATGTTAAGGATATATATATATATATTACGTAGGTGTAAGACGATCAGTTGGCCGGCTGCCATCTCCACCGGACACAGGGTGTCCCTTATTTGAAACACTGCTGACCTCGCTCGCAAAGTCTCTTCACATCCAACCCCTTTGATCCGGATGTAGAAAAAGCAACAAGTGACCTCACCACAGCGGAGGACAGGGGCGGATGCTCAACCCATGTATGGGGCATAAAGGCAGTCTCCGCTCCATTATGAAGGGAGGGAACCATAAAGACCCGCACGTGGCGATGCAAGCACTTACCCTGCTCGGAGCTTGTGTGTCCAACCGCGGGAAATGATTTCTCTTAGAAGTTTGGTCAAGAGACTGTGAGCGAGGTCAGCGGTGTATTAAAGAAGGGACACCCAAAAGTTGGTGAAAAGTTGAAAGTATTGATGTTGGAATGGGTCCACCATACACAATACTCAGCCGAGTGCTCAAGTGTTCTGTACGAGAGCCGCCGGCAGACACCCCCCCCGTACGAGAGCCGCCGGCAGAATACCCCCCCTCCCCCCTGGTACGAGAGCCGCCAGCATACCCACCCCCCCCCCCCCCCCCCAAGTGAGCCGCCGGATCCCCACCTGTACGAGAGCCGCTGGCAGACCCCACCCCCCCTGTACGAGAGCCGCCGGCAGACCACTCCCCCCCTCAGGAGAGCCGCCGTATCCCCCCCCACCTGTACGAGAGCCGCTGGCAGACCCCCCCCCCCCTCCCACCCGTACGAGAGCCGCCGGCAGACACCCCCCCCACATACACATTAGGTTGTAGATATCAGCGGGTTCGGCACACTTTATAGTTTAATGCATATGTAGGGATTTAACACTAAAAAAGTGACAATTCATCGCTTCATGCATTGAAAAGTCAAAAATTTGCAAACAACTTTTGTGACTTCTTGTGCAGACTTTGTTTGAAAGGAGCCAAGCAGAAAAGGAACCGAGGAGCGTCAGCCCAACTAATTCTTACATTTAGCAAGCTCTTCATCAAAATTGTGAGAATCACCAATACTAATGAATAAGTCGGATAAACTAAAGAGGTGACAAATCATAATGAATGCGTTCTGTGTACTTTAATGATCGTTAGGATTATTTCCACATTGGTTGGATCATGGCAGCAGTAAAGAGGTTGGCCGCTAGTTTTCCATTGATGGCCTATCCATAGGAAGAGTCAACAATGTCTGATCGGCCGAGGTCCAACACCCTGCCAATGAGCTCTCGGTCCGAACAGCAGGCAGCCCAAAATAATCAGTTCTGGAGATGCCGAAAAAGCTCAGGTCCGGAGCTGCCATGTCAACTGATAGCGGCCACAGCCAGGTACTGCGTATCCGCCTCCTAATCAAATCAATAGAATGCGGATGTACAGTACCGGGCTGCGGGCACTATTAGAAGATGGAGCAGCTCCGGAACTGAGCATTTCCATCCAACTGCACTGAAAACGGCTGATCTGCAAGGGTGAGTGGTGTCGGACCCCGGACGATCCGACATTGATGACCCATCCTAAGGATAGACAATCAACGTAAAAATAGTTGCGAACCTCTTTAAAAAGCGCACCAAAAGAAGTTGTTTTTTTTTGTAAATAGCTACATCTCCACCAAAGCAAATTATTTTGGGCTGTGTTTTGTTACTGTGAATTGAGGGGTGTATTTTTGTTTTTTCCCACCAATCATTACCTTCTACAGCGGTTTCTGTGCTGGCCGCCTTGGGCTGGGCCTCTTTGTGCGTTGCGTGCTGTAGGTCTTCCCTTTGTTGCTTGGCCTGTTGCATAGTCAGATTCTTCCACAGTTTCCGGAGTTCCTCCACTTCCGTTTCGGACTCTCCAGACGCCTGCTGCACAGTCACGGCTGGGCTTGTGTCATTTGTCTCATTCTCGGCCACATCTTCATGGCTCTCAAAACTTTGGTCCTTTGTTTCACTGTCGCCATTTTTGCACCGAACGTGGGGGCTTTCCTCATCACCCGGCCCGGGGCTGCTTTGTGCTGCAGAAGATTGTGCGTTGCTTTGCTCCAGGTCGTCTCCAAGCTTTAGAGAAGACTCACTTTTTTCTAAATCGTTGGCATTGCTAACAAATCCACTGTCGTTGGCAGAAGGGTCGGCGCTTTGCTTTGAATCGGGGGCCTCGTCTTTGGAGTCTGAGATATTCATGGAGCCACTTTCTAGTGTGTGGTTTATTGTCTTTACGGATTCGGAGGAGGCTCCTGAAGATTTGTCTTGCCGCAGTTCGTCGGAGGAGTTTAGCTCCTCGCGTATCGGAGAAAGCTCGGATTCTGTGAACACATCCTCGGAGAGCGACTCCTCCGTGCTGCGGGGCGCCGTGCTGGCACTGTCATTCCCGGTGTCCCACATTTTATCTAGTTCATGGGTATTACATTGTGAAGACTTCTTAAACTGGCAGAAATCTCGCATATAGGACAGCTGCTCTATGTCTCTGAAAAGGAAAAAAATGGCATTTTATCAGAGATGTAATATTTATGAATAAGACAAAACATGGGAAAAAAAAAAAATAAATAAATATTAAAACAACCCTCCAGAATGGAGCGCTAATGTTATCAATGGCCAAGAGGGAGAAAGCTGCGTCACCGCTGCGGTTTGTCTCCCTCAAAACAGAACGATCGGGAGATTGAACTTTATGATCTTTTTCTCTCCCTACATCATCTGTCATCAGAGCGTCGGAAGACCCATGTACAATGGATTGTTACCAGTCCTGTCACCCTTTAACTAGTAGGTGGGTCTTAAGGCTAGGTAGGAAAACACCCGACGGAAAAGAAAAAACGTAACGCATTGGAACCAGTTCATACGTCACCAAGGAGGAAGAACAGCGGAATAGCACAAAGAGTTTTAAGAAAAGAAGATTCAGATTTGACAAGTCCTCTCGAAATATGTCTATGTAGAGATTTCAAATGGATCTGCAGCGCACAAAGCTCCAGCCAGAGACCCGGTGGCGCAGCGCACAAAGCTCCGGCCTGAGACCCGGCGGCGAAGCGCACAAAGCTCCGGCCAGAGACCCAGCGGCACAGCATACAAAGCTCCGGCCAGAGACCCGGCGGCGCAGCGCACAAAGCTCCAGCCAGGGACCCGGCGGCACAGCGCACAAAGCTCCAGCCCGAGACCCGGCGGCGCAGTGCACAAAGCTCCGGCCTGAGACCCGGCGGCGCAGCGCACAAATCTACGGCCAGAGACCCGGTGGCGCAGCGCACAAATCTCCGGCCCGAGACCCGGCGGCGAAGCGCACAAATCTCCGGCCCGAGACCCGGCGGCGAAGCGCACAAAGCTCCGGCCCGATACCCGGCGGCGAAGCGCACAAAGCTCCGGCCAGAGACCCGGCGGCGCAGCATACAAAGCTCCAGCCAGAGACCCGGCGGTGCAGCGCACAAAGCTCAGGTCCCCATGACTATAAGCTGTGCTACAGCAGCTGGCAGTGACTCGGCACCTTTGTTCAAGTGTTTACAGCCGGTCGCCACAAAACAGCTCATCAGTGGGAGCTTTGGGTGTCAGACCCCTACAAATTTGTAATGGACAGGTCATCAATATCGTGTGCCCAGACAACATACTTGAAGACATCATGGAGATTTCCAACTACCAAAAGAAACCCTGGCTATGGGCAGGATAAGAGAGAGACTGTCATAGGTGGACAATATTTTGGGTGGGGGTTTAGCATTGGTAATTCGGAGTGTGCGCTACAGATGTCTGACGAGGCTCCCGGTATTCTGGTGTCACGTCAATTGATTATTCCTTCCTCCAAATACAGTGCAATGATCCATTTACAACACAGCTCATGCGTCTCTCTAAAAAGATCGCCTGTCTGTAAAGATGTAGCAGAGCTGAATTGATTATCTAGTTAATGATTGGTGACCAGTGACACCTGACTATGGCTTTCCAATTAATAAGACTATGAAAAGTATTTAGGCCGAAGACCAATTAAGATCTGCTATATTGTTAAAGTCATCTGTGACATTGACTTTACAAGCTTTTATAGTGGGAAATGCTAGAGGTAACACTTATGTACTTCGCTCTGAACTATAGCGGAGACCAGAGCGCTCCTTTCTGTAGCAGGGTGTATATAATTAGAGGATATTGCTGCTTAATCAAACCTTTGTTCAGCCCACACACATTATAGAATCAGAAAAACAAAGCCATTTCCGAATATATAATTATGGTAAAAGTTACGGGAAACACCGATCAGCTCACACGGCCGCAGGGAGATTCCCCTCCATGTGTGAGCCATAATAGCGGTAGGATACTGTGCACATTAAGCATCCAAATCTGACAATTTCGATGGGACCGGATGACCATCTGACATGTACAGAGCCCTCTGACACTCTTACCGGATGTCAGGGGAGAGGAGAATCGAGCAGTGAGAGTTTCAGCCCCCAAATCACTTAGTTTTCGGGGGAGAAGCTGCCACCCGGTGTCCGACAGCAGCTTTCTCCGCACAACATTGAAGATTAATGAGTCGAACACTTCTGTAAATAGAAGAGTCAGAAGAGACATCTTGTGTGTATTGCCATGTGTAGGATATTTTACCACTTGCTGATAGCCGGGATCTCAGAACTTGCAGACTGCTGGACATGACACTGCTGATGCCCTAAAGCTCACCGCCATCTCCCCCAACTCCATGAATGTGCAGACCACTAGGTCACTGGATTATCCCATTTTAAAACAAAAAGGATCAAGTTTTCTAAGGCTAGTTTCACACTTGCGTTGAACGGCATCTGTTGCATTGCGTTGTGTGACGGATGCAACGGATGGGTTGCATATAATGGCACAACGGATGCAACGGATCGTACAAAACAACGGAAAGATTTTTTTTTTTATATTTTTTTTCTTCTTTACAGTTTTACCGGCAGCAGACTATTGTGAACGATCAGCTGATCACCCGGCGGCCGGATGCTCAGCTGATCGCTCTCAAAAGCCGGCTGCTCAGCTGAGCACTCTCACATGCCGGCGGCCGGGCGCTCAGCTGAGCGCTCGGCCACCGAAAGACAAAATAAACTTTATTAAAAAAAAGAGGAAGAGGAAGAGGAAGAAGAAGAGGGAGCATGCGCAGTGAGATCCTACGGATTGCGCTGCTCAAAAAACGTTACATGCTGCGTTCCTTCCGCCAGACGCAGCGTCAAAATAACGACGGTGCGTCGTCCAGCGGATGCAACGCTGACACTTGCGTTACAGTGCGTCGTCCATACAAGTCTATGGAGACTAGCGCAGTGCGTCAACAGACTGCGCTATTCTCCATAGTGACGGACTGCGCTGAACGCAAATGTGAAAGTACCCTAAATTGAAACCCGGATTTTTATTTCCCTTGGCCCGATACACATCAAATGGACAAAGAAGGGAATTTTGTTTACTTACCGTAAATTCCTTTTCTTCTAGCTCCAATTGGGAGACCCAGACAATTGGGTGTATAGCTATGCCTCCGGAGGCCACACAAAGTATTACACTAAAAGTGTAAAGCCCCTCCCCTTCAGCCTATACACCCCCCGTACTGCTACGGGCTCATCAGTTTTGGTGCAAAAGCCAGAAGGAGGAAAAAATTATAAACTGGTTTAAAGTAAATTCAATCCGAAGGAATATCGGAGAACTGAAACCATTTAACATGAACAACATGTGTATACAAAAACAGGGGCGGGTGCTGGGTC
Source organism: Anomaloglossus baeobatrachus (assembly GCF_048569485.1). Lineage (NCBI taxonomy): Eukaryota > Metazoa > Chordata > Amphibia > Anura > Aromobatidae > Anomaloglossus > Anomaloglossus baeobatrachus. The sequence continues at coordinate 66,454,414 of NC_134358.1, forward strand.
TCCCAATTGGAGCTAGAAGAAAAGGAATTTACGGTAAGTAAACAAAATTCCCTTCTTCTTTGTCGCTCCTAATTGGGAGACCCAGACAATGGGGACGTCCAAAAGCAGTCCCTGGGTGGGTAAATAATACCTCATAATAGAGCCGTAACGGCTCCGTCCTACAGGTGGGCAACCGCCGCCTGAAGGACTCGCCTACCTAGGCTGGCATCTGCCGAAGCATATGTATGCACCTGATAGTGTTTCGTGAAAGTGTGCAGGCTCGACCAGGTAGCTGCCTGACACACCTGCTGAGCCGTAGCCTGGTGTCGCAAGGCCCAGGACGCTCCCACGGCCCTGGTAGAATGGGCCTTCAGTCCTGAGGGAACCGGAAGCCCCGAGGAACGGTAAGCTTCGAGAATTGGTTCCTTGATCCACCGAGCCAGGGTTGATTTGGAAGCTTGTGTCCCTTTACGCTGGCCAGCGACAAGGACAAAGAGTGCATCGGAGCGGCGCAGGGGCGCCGTACGAGAAATGTAGAGTCTGAGTGCTCTCACCAGATCTAACAAGTGCAAATCCTTTTCACATTGGTGAACTGGATGAGGACAAAACGAGGGTAAGGAGATGTCCTGATTGAGATGAAAAGGGGATACCACCTTAGGGAGGAAATCTTGGCGGACGTTGGTTTCCTAGCCTGTCTCATAGTGGCAATGACCTCTTGAGATAATCCTGAAGACGCTAGGATCCAGGACTCAATGGCCACACAGTCAGGTTGAGGGCCGCAGAATTCAGATGGAAAAACGGCCCTTGAGATAGCAAATCTGGTCGGTCTGGCAGTGCCCACGGTTGGCCGACCGTGAGATGCCACAGATCCGGGTACCACGACCTCCTCGGCCAGTCTGGAGCGACGAGGATGGCGCGGCGGCAGTCGGCCCTTATCTTGCGTAACACTCTGGGCAACAGAGCCAGAGGAGGAAACACATAAGGAAGCTGAAACTGCGACCAATCCTGAACTAAGGCGTCTGCCGCCAGAGCTCTGTGATCTTGAGATCGAGCCATGAATGTTGGGACCTTGTTGTTGTGCCGTGACGCCATTAGGTCGACGTCCGGCATCCCCCAGCGGCAACAGATCTCCTGAAACACGTCCGGGTGAAGGGACCATTCCCCTGCGTCCATGCCCTGGCGACTGAGAAAGTCTGCTTCCCAGTTTTCTATGCCCGGGATGTGAACTGCGGATATGGTGGATGCTGTGGCTTCCACCCACAGCAGAATCCTCCGGACTTCCTGGAAGGCTTGCCGACTGCGTGTCCCACCTTGGTGGTTGATGTAAGCCACCGCTGTGGAGTTGTCCGACTAAATTCGGATCGGCTTGCCTTCCAGCCACTGCTGGAACGCTTTTAGGGCAAGATACACTGCCCTGATCTCCAGAACATTGATCTGAAGTGAGGACTCTTGCTGAGTCCACGTACCCTGAGCCCTGTGGTGGAGAAAAACTGCTCCCCACCCTGACAGGCTCGCGTCCGTCGTGACCACCGCCCAGGATGGGGGTAGGAAGGATTTTCCTTTCGATAATGAGGTGGGAAGAAGCCACCACCGAAGGGAAGCTTTGGTTGCCTGAGAGAGGGAGACGTTCCTGTCTAGGGACGTCGGCCTCCTGTCCCACTTGCGTAGGATGTCCCATTGAAGAGGACGCAGGTGAAACTGCGCGAAAGGGACTGCTTCCATTGCTGCCACCATCTTCCCCAGGAAGTGCATGAGGCGCCTCAAGGGGTGTGACCGACCTTGAAGGAGAGATTGTACCCCTGTCTGTAGTGAACGCTGTTTGTCCAGCGGAAGCTTCACTATCGCTGGAAGAGTATGAAACTCCATGCCAAGATATGTCAGTGATTGGACCGGTGTCAGATTTGACTTTGGAAAATTGATGATCCACCCGAAACTCTGGAGAATCTCCAGAGTAACGTTGAGGCTGTGTTGGCATGCCTCTTGAGAGGGTGCCTTGACCAGCAGATCGTCTAAGTAAGGTAACACTGAGTGACCCTGAGAGTGGAGGACCGCAACTACTGTAGCCATGACCTTGGTGAAAACCCTTGGGGCTGTCGCCAGGCCGAACGGCAGTGCCGCGAACTGAAGGTGTTCGTCTCCTATGGCGAAGCGCAAGAAGCGCTGATGCTCTGGAGCAATTGGTACGTGGAGATAAGCATCCTTGATATCGATCGATGCTAGGAAATCTCCTTGGGACATTGAGGCGATGACGGAGCGGAGGGATTCCATCCGGAACCGCCTGGTCCTTACGTGTTTGTTGAGCAGTTTTAGGTCCAAAACAGGACGGAAGGACCCGTCCTTCTTTGGAACCACAAACAGGTTGGAGTAGAAACCGTGACCCTGTTGCTGAAGAGGAACCGGGACCACCACTCCTTCTGCCTTCAGAATGCCCACCGCCTGCAGAAGAGCCTCGGCTCGCTCGGGAGGCGGAGATGTTCTGAAGAATCGAGTCGGAGGACGAGAGCTGAACTCTATCCTGTAACCGTGAGACAAAATGTCTCTCACCCAACGGTCTTTTACTTGTGGCAGCCAGGTGTCGCAAAAGCGGGAGAGCCTGCCACCGACCGAGGATGCGGTGTGAGGAGGCCGTAAGTCATGAGGAAGCCGCCTTGGTAGCGGCACCTCCGGCGGTCTTTTTAGGGCGTGATTTAGACCGCCATGCGTCGGAGTTCCTCTGATCCTTCTGAGGCCTTTTGGACGAGGAGAATTGGGACCTGCCCGTACCCCGAAAGGACCGAAACCTCGACTGTCCCCTCCTCTGTTGGGGTGTTTTTGGTTTGGCCTGGGGTAAGGATGTTTCCTTTCCCTTGGATTGTTTGATGATTTCATCCAATCTCTCACCAAACAAACGGTCGCCAGAAAATGGCAATCCAGTTAAGCACTTTTTGGAAGCCGAATCTGCCTTCCATTCCCGCAGCCACAAGGCCCTGCGTATTGCCACCGAATTGACGGCTGCAACCGCCGTACGGGTCGCAGAGTCCAGGACAGCATTAATAGCGTAGGACGCAAATGCCGACGTTTGAGAGGTTATGGACGCCACCTGCGGCGCAGACATACGTGTGAGTGCGTCAATTTGCGCCTGACCAGCTGAGATAGCTTGGAGTGCCCATACGGCTGCGAATGCTGGAGCAAAAGACGCGCCGATAGCTTCATAGATGGATTTCAACCAGAGCTCCATCTGTCTGTCAGTGGCATCCTTGAGTGAAGCTCCATCTTCCACTGCAACTATGGATCTAGCCGCCAGTCTGGAGATTGGAGGATCCACCTTGGGACACTGAGTCCAGCCCTTGACCACGTCAGGGGGAAAAGGGTAACGTGTATCCTTAAGGCGCTTGGAAAAACGCTTATCTGGATAAGCTCGGTGTTTCTGGACTGCCTCTCTGAAGTCAGAGTGGTCCAGAAACATACTCTTTGTACGCTTGGGAAACCTGAAACGGAATTTCTCCTGCTGAGAAGCTGACTCCTCCACAGGAGGAGCTGAGGGAGAAATATTCAACATTTCATTGATGGACGCAATAAGATCATTCACTATGGCGTCCCCATCAGGAGTATCAAGGTTGAGAGCGGCTTCAGGATCAGAATCCTGATCAGCTACCTCCGCTTCATCATACAGAGAGTCCTCTCGCTGAGACCCTGAACATTGTGATGATGTCGAGGGAATTTCATAGCGAGCTCGCTTAGTCGGTCTGGGGCTGCGGTCCGTGTCAGAGACCTCACCCTGGGATCCATGAGACACCCCGGGAAGACATTGCTGTTCCCACTGAGGGGAACCAGGGGACAATGATTCCACAGTGCCCCTGGCTTGAGATGCCGGCCTGGACTGCAAGGCTTCTAATATCTTAGCCATAGTCTCAGAAAGTCTTTCAGTAAAAACTGCAAACTCCGTCCCTGTCACCTGGACAGTGTCAACAGGTGGTTCTCCCTGGGCCACCCCTAGCAGAGGCTCCGGCTGAGAAAGTGCCACAGGGGCCGAGCATTGCACACAATGAGGGTCAGTGGAACTTGCCGGCAGTATAGCCGTACATGCTGCACAGGCAGCATAGTAAGTCTGTGCCTTGGCACCCTTGCTATTTGTGGACGACATGCTGTTGTCTCCTCTGAGCAATACAGGAGGGTATATAGCCACAAATCAACAGTGCACCCTACAGTGTAAAGTATAGACTATAATCATATAAACTATAAATACACTTCTGCACTAGTGGGGCCAGCACCTCAGGTGCTGCTTACCGCCCGCGCAAAGCGTTTGTGTGGGCACTAGAATTCCTGCCTGGGTCTCTTTGAGCTTGTCTCTCCTCTCCAGCGTTAGCAGAGCTGAGAGGAATGGCTGCCAGCATCCTGGGGAGAGGAGGGAGCCGTGGGCGTGACCCAGAAAAGTGCGGGAACTGGTGCCCCACTGTGCAGAGTGAGGGGGGTGGAGTATGCAAAGCATGCTCCAGCCCTCAGTGCTGCCGACCTGTACAGCGTCCCGCCCTTCCCCTGACTGGCAGGGCTGGGGGCGGGAAGAAAGACACAAACACACTCAGCGACGCTGAAGTGTATAGTGGCACAAATGCAGCCAGCGCTGCTGTCCCCGGTGCACTAGCACACCCAGCAATGCTGGAGTGTTGCTGTGCGCAGTCCCCACGGGGACACAGAGTACCTCCAAGTAGCAGGGCCATGTCCCTGAACGATACTCGGCTCCTATCCAGCAGGGTCCTCAGGAGCTGTGGATGGAGCACGGTCTCCTGTGCCTGGAGACCGATGGGATCCCACTTCACCCAGAGCCCTAATTGAGGGATGGGGAAGGAAAGCAGCATGTGGGCTCCAGCCTCCGTACCCGCAATGGATACCTCAACCTTAACAACACCGCCGACAAGAGTGGGGTGAGAAGGGAGCATGCTGGGGGCCCTGTCATGGGCCCTCTTTTCTTCCATCCGACATAGTCAGCAGCTGCTGCTGACTAAGCTGTGGAGCTATGCGTGGATGTCTGACCTCCTTCGCACAAAGCATAAAAACTGATGAGCCCGTAGCAGTACGGGGGGTGTATAGGCTGAAGGGGAGGGGCTTTACACTTTTAGTGTAATACTTTGTGTGGCCTCCGGAGGCATAGCTATACACCCAATTGTCTGGGTCTCCCAATTAGTAGCGACAAAGAAATCTAATGTGTACACAGGGCTTAAGATAAGAAGAATGGCGCACTTGCCCATCCATTTGATCAATATCTAGAAGTTAAAGAGATTTTCACTTTTAGAAAATCCGTCCTGCAGCTGCTGTGGCACGAGATGACCCCTCCGACTTGAATAGAGCTATTCTGCAGACACCGAGGGGCTTGAGCCCTTGTGGTGCTTGTAAAAATGGTCAGGGGGCTATATTTCTCAAACAGATCTGCACCCGGTTAATTCAGCCTCAGAGCTTGGACCCCCCCTAGCGATTATAGGTGCTAGTATAACGCCATCGTATTATCAATTGTCCAATTACCATTTTTTTCGGATTATAAAAAAATTTGGAAAAAAAAATAAGGGGTGTGTCTTATAAGCCGAATGTAGCTTACCGGGGGCTGCTGAGAAGGGAGTAACAGGAGAAGGGGCAGTGCTACGGGCTGGGAGGCAGGGGCATTCCTGAATTGTTGGCGGTGCAGGCTTCAAATAATGGCAAACTGAGTCAGCGCGTGCGGAGATTGAGCTCTCGGCTCAAGATCTCATCTGCGCACACGCCGCCTCCGGCCCATTGATCTCCCAGTAGTGAACTTAAGGAAAATGGTGCCTGTAGTCGGTACGTGTGCAGATGTGACTCCGGCTTATCATTGAGCGGATAGCTCAGTCTGCAAACGCACCAACTCCAGCCGCCATTTATTTGAATCCCGCACCGCCGTCAGTTTCTGGAAGTTCCTTGTGCCTCAGAGCCCGCAGCGACATGTGGGACACCCGCAGCATCGCCCTACTCCAGCGCCACCCCTGCCTCCTGTGATCCCGCTACACCACCGCTACTGCTCCCAGTCTGGTAAGACACCAACAGATAAGATAGAACCCTTTTTTTTCTCCTCTAAATTTGGGGTGCATCTTCTAATCTAGTGCGTCTTATAAAGCCATATATTCCATAGTTTACGTTTTACAAACAGGTGAAGCCTAACAAGATTCTTTTTTTGGTTTATGGCATAGGTTTTTTTTTGTTTTTTTTTTTAAAAATCAAAATATGCACGTTTTATATGAGCAATATGTAACTTTTCTTACACAGGAATAGAATCCTTCAATTTACTATTAACTATTTCTTTGTCCATAGCCGCGGAGGTCACCTCCTCCATGGGGCACATGATGCCGTACTCCTCACAGCCGTTCTCCTGCACCAGAGGATCCGTCTTGTGAGGGTCAAACATTATATTATTTGGCGTCACCAGGAGAACACCACTGACCGTTCCCTAAAGGGTAGGAGAAAAAAATAAAGACAAGTTAAAAAGGTAAAGGCCATTTCTTGAATTGAAGGCAAAGTATTGAACCAAGTGAAAAACTGGAGGAAGAGCAGAGATCCGAAGAGAATGACGTATTTACCATCATAAAAAAATTAAAATTTGTTGTTTTTTTTTTTTTTTTAATTTGTTGCAGGCCCTTAAACTCCTGAAGATCGGTGGTGGTCCAGGAACTGGGACCCCCACAGCCTTGTAAAACCAGTGCCTGAGCCCAGCGGTGTGCTGGCTCCTTACTCCACTGCTAAACCCCATTACATTGTAGAGAATAGAGGACTTCTCTATGGACTGATCAACAAGGAGGGAGAATAGTGGAATAACACAAGATAAGAGACTACAATAGAAGTAACAGCTCGCCGCTACAGACAATAAAACATTCTCTGCACAGCTAAAGGTGGCTTTACACACTGCAACATCGCAAACGACATTGCTGTAACGTCACCGGTTTTGTGACGTTACAGCGACCTCCCCAGCGACATTGCAGTGTGTGAAACACATCAGCGACCTGGCCCCTGCTGTTAAGTTGCTGATCGCTACAAATTGTTCAGGACCATTCTTTGGTCCTTTGTTTCCCGCTGTGCAGCATGATCGCTAGAAAGTCTCAGTGTGTAAAGGGGACTTTACAGCGACTTTGTTAGCGACTTCCCTTTCAAAAAGCTGCTTTACAACGTCCCCAATGACTAGCTAGGTCGCTCTGCAGGTCCGGATCGCTGCTGCGTCGTTGGCCAGGTCTGCCTGTTTGACAGCTCACCAGCGACTCACCAGAGACTTTGTAGCGATCCCGGCCAGGTTGGGATCGCTGGTGGGATCGCTGAAAGTCTCAGTGTGTAAAGGGGCCTTAAGTGATCAAATCAGATCAAAAGGGATCTCTACACAATAAGCTGATCTCTGAGGCCTCTTGGGGTTTGCCCAAAAAAAAAAAAAATAGAAAAAATACAGGGTTATTTGAGAAAGATTGTGCCCGCCCTGACCCCAGATTGTATGCGTCACTGCAGCTCCACTCTATTTACTGCAATTGGGCAAAGCTGCAATACCAGGCACAACCTGTGGTAAGGGGTGGCGCCATGTATAAAATAACGGTAGCCATATTTTTCTAAGTTTGGACCACCCCTTCTACACTTTCTCCTTATGTGCATTTCACAAAAGGTAAGTCAGTCAATAAAATGTCCATATGGCCCATCAGGGTATACAGACATCCTGGAGTTGCAGTCCATCTCTACTAACCAGTGTAGAAAATTAAATCTATGAGCGGATACTGGTTGGGTTATGTTCACACACTGGGGGTTTTTTTTGTTTTTTTTTTTCCACGCAACCGCTCCCTACACAATGCTTCACCCTCTCCTCCTGGCAATCTGAACCCAGCGGCTTCTTGTGAGCGCCATGACTGAGCATGCGCAGCGTCACCACAAGCCTTTGGCAGGTCACACAGCTCACGCCCGAATTCACTGGGTTCAGAAGCATCTGCGGATTCAGAGTCCCAGAAGGAGACTACGGACAGCTCAGGCCGCCAATCAGCGAGCTCAGCTTGCAAAGCTCAGCCGTTTGCTATGGTGCTGTCGAGAGCAGCAGCGATTGGGCTTTTCTCCTCCTACACGGCCCAGCACAGTTTTATAAAGCTCATCTGATGACCAATTTGTAATCGTCACAGACTCACCGACACTTTCCTAGGTCAGCGATGCCAAAGTACATACAGGCAAGCTACTGTGAAATGGCAAGAAAAAAAAGCATGCTGGGAAGTGAGGGAAAGGAAGTTCTAGCACCTACAGTGCTTCCAGAATGCTCATTAAGAGATCCTGCCTACTCGAAAAGAGAAGATGACAAAATCCAACCAGCTCTGGACACAGACTAGTATGTGCCTTGTTGTAGAAGAGGACGACAGAAAGACCAGGCTTGTCATCTGGTTCTGGATGACATAAGAAGTGCTGCAGCAGCTCCTCACCTTCCCATCGGTTATGTACTTGCAATTGATTTTCAAGAACTTCTCGGTGAAGGCTTCTTCTTCTTCCGATGTGGAGGACACCACCCTAGATGGCCGAATGCAAGAAAAGGCTGGAGAGGACGTGGACTCTTTATGGCGACTGGGATCATGGTCCTAAAAAAAACGTTTCAAACATTAATATCATGACTGCTGCGACCCAAGGAACACCTGACCGAGAAAGGAGCGATACAAAAACTGGAGACCACCCTGTCCCCACTGTGTTTCGGGGTCATGGAAAAATCCTGCAGATTTACAACATTGAGTAGAAATCATAAATTACAAAAGACTATTCTCCTGGTGATTAGTTCAGTTTTTGAATGGGGAATTTGTCTGCGGCCTCTTTCACACGTCCGTGAAAATCACGCACGTTTTTTTACGGTGTGTATTTTCCTCCGTGTGCCGTTTTTATTGCACATGTGTTCTCCGTGTGTTATCCGTGATAACACATGGAGAACGGAAACTTTGTGCTCACCTGTCCCTGGCGTCACTGTCTGTGGTGCTGATCTTCGGTCTCCGGTCCTGCCGACTCCCCACTGCTGCTGCTTCCGGCCGCAGTGAAGTGAATATACAATGAGCATAATGAGCGGGGGTCAGCAGCAAGTGACAGCAGCGGCAGAGACAGCAGGGCTGGAGAAGGCAAGATTTTTTTTTTTTTTTTTAAAGACACGTTTGTTTTCTCCGGTGTGTGTCACATGGAACACCTCCGTGTGGTCCGTTTGCGTTCCGTGTGACACCCGTGATACCGGAGAAAAACGGACATGTCTACGTGTGGAGCACATGGACACACGTATGCTCCACACGTACACACGGTGTATGGCAGAATACGCACGTGAGCGTAGACCCATTGATTTTAATGGGTCTACGTGTTCCCGTGTCTCCGGGACGTGAGAAAATGGACCAAACACGTACCGGAGACATGGACGTGTGAAGGAGGCCTTACTGCAGACAGTAAAGAGGGGGGGGAGGATCCTGCTGCAGTTACTTGAAATCACACAGTGCGGCCTCATTTAGAGGTCAGCTGTTCTCGTACGGGTGCTCTGGTCTATGGGGTGGCTCACCAAAATTATTTTGTGTCGCAGCTCAAAGAGTAGAGATAAAAGGAGCTGCATGGATGTTTCTCTGTGTAATGCAGCTTTGATCAGGCCACCTGCCACACAAACCTTTCAGCATTTTGCACAAAAAAAATAAAAAATAAAATACAATCCCTTTCCATCACATCTTTACTTACTGCACTTTTTTCAAATTCCACTTCTGATGATGTTGGAGACAGAGGGCTGATGGGGCTGATGGATGGAGAGCTCTCCACGCTGGAAATGTAGTCTGGATCCGGTACATATAAAAGCTAAGAAAATGGAATTATTAGACTTTCTCCACCACAAAACTGCACCCTGTGGTCACAAAAGTACATCAAAAAGCACATGCAGTTTTTTTTAGTTTGTTTTTGTTTGTTTGGTTTTTTTTAACACCAATGGGTGAAAAATGAATTGACATGCTGCAGCTTTGTGGTCAATATAAAAAGGTACAGTCTAAAGAAAGAAGGGAGAAAAAAAAAAACACACACAACAATGTGCGCACAGCAAGTCTGAAATCTCAGACTTTGCTGGGAGAAGGAAAAGTGTGCAGTTTAGTCACCGCAAAGCTGCACCAAAAACTGCAGTGTGTGCATGGGGCCTACAGCAGATTGCCGATCAAATCCGGATTTATTGGCTAAGAGCGCACACCGCATTTTTCTTAAGGCTGTGCCCACGGGACTATGTAACCACAGATTTTGCCGCAGAAAACCTGCGGATTAAGGCTACATGCGCACGCTGCATCATTTTGTGTTCACAAACTGCAGCCAAAACTGCACCTAGTCAGAGAGCCTGGAAATGTCACAAAAAATGCTTGTAATTGTAGGTGCGTTTTTCACAACCTGCGTTTTTGCTGCGTTTTTGTGACAAATGTTGACAAAAACGCAGGAAGAATGAACATGCTGCATTTTTTTGTCACAACCCTTTGACAAATAAAACGCTAACAAATAAACTGCAATGTGCACAGAGCAAATATGGCTTCTCAGACTTTGCTGGGAAGTCAGATGTCAGAAAGTTCTGACAACAAAACTGCAGCCAAAAACGCAGCGCGTGCATGTAGCCTTATCTGGATTTTCTAGATAAATCCGCAGGTTTTAGCACGTACAGACACTCCCCATATTATCCTATGGGACATGGGGAGTGCTGTGTCCATGCTGCGGTATGTGCGGCTGTGGAATATGCTGTGGATGTCCCGCAGCCGCATATAAAACTGCATGTCAATTATTTCTGCGGAATTACCTGCGGAAATCCCGGCCCTCCACTATGGAGATAGATAGAGGCCAAGACTTCCGCAGGTAAGTCGCACGAATGTCCGCAGGCTTACCACAGATATTTTACTGGAATCCCGCAGCAATGTATAACTGCGGATTCCAAGGAGCTTCTGCGGGAAGCCTGCGTATATATCCACAGGCACATAGCCGTGGGCACATAGCCTAAGAAGAGCTGCTTCAGGAAAACACTAGCAGTGGTTTTCTTCATTTTTGCGGCGGCCCGGACGACTCTCTCTCTTTGCTGCAAGTACAGAGAGTAGACCCCTCCCCAACCTCCCGAAAAATGAGCAGCACTTTTAAAACATGTCATGGTTTCCCAACCTGGATAGGAAGCAGGGATTTTACATTGCTGTACATTATGTACATGTTATGATGCTCATTTGCGGCGCTTTTGTTTTGGCCAGAATCCATCTGATAAAGAAGACATAATGTGCACAAAGCCTTAAGCAGCGCTCATCGGAGTGTGCTACAAACATCACAAATAATAGATCCTAGTCCGTCAAATATTTTTGTAGATATTTTGTAACCAGAAACACATGGCACGTACCTGTCCAGGTACGACGGCTCTGGAGAAAAGCTTATTCAGCTGCACTAGCTCATTGGGCGTCGTATCAAACTTTAGAGCGATGCTATTTAAGGAATCTCTGGACTCAACCTACAGGAGGAGAACAAGAAACCAGACGTCAGCAGCTTTCCTCATCACAGTCAGGTACAAGCAAAGCATAACAAAAAAAAATAAAAAGAAGAAGGAAGAACTCCGCCGATAACCCGACTGAAGGACGGAGAGCCCGGCCGGGAGATCGGCTGAGAAACTCCGAAGAGAAGGTTTGTTTTAATGAAGAGGAGAAGATTGAATATTATTATCAATCAGACGTCTCTGGGGCTGATCAGCTTAAAAGGAGTTCTCGAGAAAATAATAATAAAAAAAAAATACATTAAATGCCTTCATACTTAGAGCTGCTCGTTTCAACTAGGGATCATTTAATTGGTTAATTAAAATAGTGGCGCTGGCACACAGTAGGAAGGGGTCATATATCGGGACTTGTAGAGCAATGGCTGTCCGTGACCAGAGACCTCTGCAGAGTTATAACCAGATTACTGCAGGATTTGTGCCCCCATGCCCTGTGACATCTACCTATAGCGGCCGCCCTGCAGATGTCCCCGACCAGCGACAGCACCATGTCAGAGTGTCCGATTCATGCGGCCAATGGACCATACAATCATTCGGACATATATATAATAAAAAAAAAAAAAAAAAAGACTGAACTCAAAATCCATCCAGCTACCATAATTGACAGCTCCTCAGGGTCCCTCCTCCCTGCTGTGGTGACGTCACACTGTTGTGTACAAGCCGCAGCTGTCACTCAGGTTGGAGACTGAATAAACTGTCTTGTGATCTACACTTCTAAAACGCTCAACTTTTAGGGTATGTTCACACACAGCATTTTTTAATTATTTTTTTGCCCCACCTGAAAAATGCAGGATACGGCCAGATTACCACAGCAAATGTACATGCACATGTTTTAGATGGGCTGTTATCTCAATGGTGTAAACACTGCAGTAAAAACATTGAAAGGACCGACATTGGGACGTACGTCCAGAGTCAGATCCCTGTGACCCAGAGCCCGCATCTATCCTGTATAAAATTAGTTTAACAGCATTTACCAATTTGGGTTAGAGAAGAAAAAAAAAAAAAATAAAATAAAATTATAATCATTAAGATTTTCACACAGTAAGTACAACAGCCTCCTCTGACAGGCTACAATTTAATTCCCTCATCAGTAGGGCTTTGGAGTGTGGGCGGGGGTTTAACAGGTTCAGCTGCAAATATCCATGTCTGCCTCCACTAATATTTCAATAATTAGTCGCTAATGATTACACTGGCTGGCTAAACCAATATGTAAAGGGGAACCGCGCCGCTAACTGTTGGAGAGTTCCAAATACTAATAATGTCAGCTTTCACTATAGATGACTAAAATTTAATAAATTACAATAAATATTCTTTTTTGTACAGTTTTGTCTGAGTCGACATTTTATATTTATATATATTATATTCTACTAACTACCACACAAATGGCACAATGCCATAATAGCAAAACAATACTAATACGCACTAAAACCCACAATTCAGGGGAAGAAACAACGGGGCATTGGTGGAGCAGGATGACGGGTGACAGAGGAGGGAGAGGGGACACTGAGGGAAGGGAAAGCGGGAAGAAAGGGGACTGAGGGGCTGATGACAAGACCGAGCACCGCCACCAAAATATTTAAACCCAGTGAGGTGTGCTCCCACCCCCCCGTGTCTGCTAGCCTCGTGATAGGACGTTACCATTCGGGCATGTGCATCCCCACTCACACAGGGCAACATGATTATATCGCTGCAGACATCCGGACCCCCGCAGGCAGCGGCTCCTGACTGAACAAAGGATCGCTCTGGTCCCTTGTTGTGACAGCCTGTGGACATCTTCTGACATGATAATTAACCCATGTCAGAAGATTACCTCTTATTTGATAAACATTTGTCCATCTTCTTTGAGGACACACATGTAAATATAAATCCATATCTACCCAAGTTTCATTGGGACACTTCCCTCTACCGGAGGAGACCAGAGAACCCGGAGGAAACCCTCCCAAACATGAGAACAACATGCAAACTCCTTACAGATCTTGTCCTTGATTGGATTGAAACGCAGGACCCCCAACACTGCAAAGAAACAATGCTAATCACTGAGCCATTGTGCTAATCACTGAGCCACCTTTTTGCAAGTAATACATAACATATTTCTAAAGAGCAGAGAGGTCCTTTAAACACCTGACCACGGGGGTCCTCTTTTCATTGAGGAACACAATGTGAAAGGGGGTTTCGCCAAAACCCTTTCCTGGAACATTCAGGGGCTCCATTTGTATGGATGAAGTTTCTCTATAGTTGGTGGCTTTGGAAGGCTTGTGTCCTGAACGTCAAGCCAGGTGTAGTGATAAATGCCATAGAAAATCATGAAACAGGGGGATGAACGATTAGAATCTGGGCCAGGCTGCCGGTCAGAAAGTGACGGAACTGTATCATTAATGAAGAGCGAGTTTTGAAATACTCGGACTTGCGATACTTGTAACGAGCACTGTCCAATACTCGCGCATGCATTCCGAATAGGGTGTGCAATGCAAGTCAATGGGGAAAACTAGCAATGTAACGAGTAACCTGAATGCCGCACTATTTGCTACTCACACAAATAGTGCAGCATTCGGGTTACTTGTTACACTGCGAGTATCCCCCCCCCCCCCCCCCCCCCCGTCTGGTTAGGTGACAGCGCCTGATGCTACAGGGGACCAATCCGGCTTTTTAAACCCTTTGTGACACTAATCTACCCTCCTCTCCTTTTTAAACCTTTTGGTTGGGGACAGTTTCTAGTTTGGTGTTGGTCTACCTTCCTCCCCTTGTTCTATGCCCCAATTAGTCCATAGTTTTGTTTTGTGGCTTTCCGGGTCATGGAGATGTAGTTTATAAAGGGATCATTTTGGAATGCATTCAATATTTGGATATTTTATTTATTTATTTATTTTTTTATTTTTGCATTTAGGGGAGGTAAGGTGTCAGAAACCGCAATTCTGTACAAAATGGGTTAAAAAGATGCGGCAATCTCAAATATGCTTCTTTTTTTCCCCCTCCTTCCCTCATGAGATTGCTGGATGGTGGAGAAACTTTTAGCCTAAATTTTACCAAGGACCTGTTGCCAGTGGCCATTTTTTGTACTTATTTTATTGCCTCTACTCCCAAGTAATCACTTGTGTTTTTTGTTTGTTTTTTATCCATCATGTGTATTACACTCCGTGTATGTATATTATGTTATCTCTTCTAAAAGATTTGTTAAGATGCCATTCCTTTTCTCTTGTCTTATACCTTGTTATGACTTAAAAAATTTAAATAAAGAATTTATAATAAAAAAAAAGAAAAAAAAAAAAAAAAAAAAAAAAGGTACCGCAGATATGGGTCTTCTTTCTTAGTACTATAATTTATGACAGGGTTTCCCAAACTCCAGTCCTCATGGCCCCCAACAAGTCATGATTTCAGGATTTCCTTACTATTGACCAGGTGATGGAATCATTATCAAGGCATCACCTGTGCTATATTAAGGAAATCCTGAAAACACAACCTGTTGGGGGTCACGAGGACTGGAGTTTGGGAACCACTGGTTTATGAGGTTTACCTAGGGGGCATGACTGGTCAGCTAATAAAGCAGGGCAGGCCAAATATACGCCCCAAGGGAACCCAGTGAACCAGGCCCCCTGAGTAGAAACCATAAACATTATAAACTTTTAGCACTAAGAAAAAAAAAAAAAAAAAATTTATGGATCTGTAGAATGGGGTTTTATATATATTAGTATAAAAACAAAAAAAACTTGGAGGGAACTGCAGAAATAAAATACGGGCAAAAACTGTCCACTTTTCACCTGGCTACAACTAATTGTTGGCCTGAAGGAAAAAAAAATAATAATAATATTATTAATAATAATAAAATATTTTTTTTTTTTACCTTCAGGCCAGCAAAAAAAAAAAAAAAAAATCTACATAAGAAATATATATATATAATTATTATTATTATTATTATTATTATTATTATAATTATTAAATAGATCGGGTTTCTATATCTTTGTAATATACTTTCTATATTTAAAAAACAAAAAAAAATTTCTTAACTACAAATTTTTAAAGCCCCACTCCAGTGTCTTTTTGTATACAATTCCCCGCTGGAGTGGTGCTTTAAGTATAAGGCTATGTGCACACGCTGCGTTTTTTGACGCTGCGTTTTTGTGCGTTTTTGGCCGCTAAAAACGCACAAAAACGCACCTGCGTCGAAAAAACGCGGCAAAAAACGCACGCGTTTTGCCGCGATTTGGTGCGTTTTTTTGCTGCATTTTGCTCACTGCGTCCTTATGCGTTTTTTATCAGTGAACATAAAAAAAAAGGTCTGATGTCATTTCCTTCTTCAATGTGTTCTTCATTCTCCACTAGTGTATGCAGAAGAGCAGACAGCTGCAGAACTACAAGGCTCAGCATCCTCGATCCAATAGTGTATGCAGGACAGCAGACAGCAGCTGTCGAACTACAAGGCTCAGCATCCTCCATCCAATAGTGTATGCAGGAGAGCAGACAGCAGCTGTCGAACTACAAGGCTCAGCATCCTCCTTCCAGGACTGTATGCAGGATTTCTTTGCCCCCCCCCCCCAAAAAAAAAAATGACGTGGGCTTCGCCATATTTTTGTATGCTAGCCGGGTACAGCAGGCAGGTACGGGCTGCCCCCAACCCCCAGCTGCCTATTTGTACCCGGCTGGGAACCAAAAATATAGGGAAGCACTTTTTTTTTTTAAATTATTTCATGAATTTCATGAAATAATTTAAAAAAAAAAAAAATGACGTGGGCTTCGCCCAATTTTTGAGTCCAGCCGGGTACAACTAGGCAGCTGGGGATTGGAATCCACAGTGCAGGGTGCCCATGCTTTCTGGGCACCCCCGCTGTGAATTGCAGTCCCGCAGCCACCCCAGAAATAAGAATTATTCTTACCGATAATTCGGTTTCTAGGACCTTCCACGACAGCATAGGATGGGAGGTTGTCTCTCCACGCCCTAATTGGGACAGGAAGTTCAAGAGGTTTAAAAGGACCCTCCCACAGCCAGTGTCTTACAAAGAATCCATAGCATATGAGAAGTACTACACATTCAGGAATACATGAATACATAGGGGAGGGAATTACCTGCTGTCGTGGAAGGTCCTAGAAACCGAATTATCGGTAAGAATAATTCTTATTTCTCTAGTCCCTTCCACGACAGCATAGGAGGAATACCAAAGAATTGATACCTAGGGGGGGACCACAGCCTGCAGGACTTTCCTGCCAAAAGGCCAAATCCCTGTTGGAATCCAGATCCAGACGATAATGCTTCGTGAAGGTATGGAGCGAAGACCACGTAGCCGCCTTGCAGATCTGCTCAGGGGAGGCCCCTGCCCGTTCGGCCCAGGAGGCAGAGGTAGCCCTGGTGGAGTGCGCCGTGAATCCAGTAGGTGGAGAGAGATGCTGAGCGATGTATGCATCTCTAATTGCTCGCACAATCCAGTTGGCGACTGTACTCTTAGCCACCTTCTTGCCCTTATTGCGGCCAAAGGGCTGGATGAACAGGTTAGAATCAAGGCGCCAAGAAGCAGTAACCTCTAGGTAGTGCAACACTATCCGACGGACATCCAAAGAATGAAACACTTCCTCACCCGGAGTCCGAGGATTCTGACAGAAGGAAGGCAGGACGATGGACTGCGAACGGTGAAAATCCGAAACCACCTTGGGAAGGAAGGAAGGGTCCAGCTGGAAAACAATGCTGTCATCTCTGATGGTCAGGTAAGGTTCCCTAACAGACAAAGCCTGAAGTTCGCCGACTCTGCGAGCAGATGTAATAGCCACAAGAAAAGCAGTCTTGTGAGAAAGGGAACGAATGGTACAAGAGCACAGAGGTTCAAACGGAGACTGAGATAGTCCTGTAAGGACCACATTGAGATCCCAGCAAGGCGTCAGGACCCTCCGACGTGGACAGAGTCTACTAGCGGACACAAAGAACCGACGGATCCAACGATGATCTGCCAGAGCCGTGTCAAAGACTGCACTGAGTGCTGACACCTGAACTTTCAGGGTGCTAGGCCTAAGACCTAAGTCTAAACCACTTTGGAGAAAGTCCAGAATCTGCGCAATATTAGGCCGAAGAGGGTCAGGAGGCCGAGAACCACACCAGGAGGAAAATCTCTTCCAGATTTTGTTGTATATACTATTAGTCACAGGTTTACGGTTCTTCTGCAGCGTAGCCACAACTTTGTCAGAAAGCCCTTGGGCCTTCAGTGCCCGGGCCTCAGAAGCCAGGCAGCCAAGTTGAGTTTCTGAGTAGCCGGATGGAAAATCGGACCCTGTGACAGTAAGCTGGGGTCCGAACCTAAGAGGACTGGGCCGTCGATTCCTAGCGTCATGACCAGGCTGTACCAACTCCTCCGGGGCCACAGAGGGGCTACCAGTATAGTTGGGACCCCCTCGTCTCTGATCTTCCTCAGGGCCCGTGCGAGAAGAGGAAGAGGGGGGGAACGCGTAAGCGAGGCGAAAGGACCAACTGTGGCAGAAAGCGTCTACCCCCAAAGCCTCGTCCCTTGGGTTCAGGGAGAAATATGTTGCGACCTTGCGATTCCCTGCTGAGGCAAAGAGGTCCACCTCTGGTGCACCCCACCTTGCCACTAGAGAGCAGAACACTGCCTGATCCAGGCTCCATTCCCCTGGATGAACATCCCGACGACTCAGGAAATCCGCCTGAAGATTGAGGGAGCCCTTCAGATGGACCGCAGAAAGGGAGAGCAGAGATTGTTCTGCCCATTGAAAGATTCGGGAGGATACCGACTTCAGGGCGCCTGAGCGTGTACTGCCCTGATGGCGGAGATGTGCCACTGTTGTGACATTGTCTGAATATACCAGGACGTGAGAGTCCCGGACGAGGTCCTGAGCCGCAAGGAGGGCTTCCCTGACTGCCCTGAGCTCCCGGTAGTTGGAGGATTGGGAGCTGACGTAAGGACTCCAGACCCCTTGAAATGGGGAATTTGCCACCATTGCCCCCCATCCACGTAGGCTGGCATCTGTGGTCAGTGTAACCAGGGGTTTCTGAGTCCAGGCAACCCCCACCTGCAGGTTGGCGGGACTCAGCCACCAGAGAAGGGATGAGGAGACGGACTCCGAGAGGCGAAACCTTCTGTTTAGGGATGACGGGAGTCTGTCCCAATGTGCCAGGATATGATCCTGGAGACACCGAGAATGGGCCTGAGCCCACCTGACCGAGGGGATGCAGGATGTCATGGAACCCAGGGTTGACATAGCCGCTCGAAGCGTTGGGCGAGCCTGCCTGCGGAGCTTTGAGATTTTGGATAACAGAGCTATCCTGTGGCCCTCTGGGAGAAAGGATGCCTGTCTGTCGGAGTCCAGCAGCACTCCGAGAAACTGCCGAGTGGAGGAGGGGGTTAACTGTGATTTTTTGAGATTGGGAATCCATCCCAGACCGAAGGATTCCCAAAGACCTCTCCACATGGCTCCGGAGGGTTGGAGCAGACGGAGCCATGAGAAGAAAGTCGTCCAGATACGGAACTAGACAGATACCCTGCAATCTTATGAAGGCGACCACCTCTGCCATGATCTTGGAAAAGATCCTTGGAGCTGAGGAGATCCCGAAGGGAAGTACATTGAATTGGAAATGAAGTACTTCTTCCCCGTGAAGCACCGCAAACCTGAGGTATTGTCTGTGTCCCGGATGGACGGGTACATGGAAGTAGGCATCTTTCAGATCGATAGAGGCCATCTGGTGGTGTAGACCTATCAGGGGAATAGCTGATTTCACCGACTCCATCTTGAACCGCCGGTACCTGACCTGACGGTTTAGACTTTTTAAATTGATAATTATACGGACGTCGCCGGATGGCTTCTTGACCAGGAAGAGACGGGAGTAGTGTCCTACCCCTTCTTCCCGACTCGGGACTGGGGAAACGACCCCCGAGTGCACTAACTCTAAAATCTTTGTGTACAACAGAGTCTGTGAACCCGGTGATGCCAGCGCAGTGACTCGGAGACCCGGAAGAGGGGGGGAAAGGAATTCTATGAGAAGACCGTCCGAGATGATCTTCAGAACCCATTGGCAAGAGGTTATGGACTGCCACTGGGTAAGAAACGCTGAGAGTCTTCCCCCCACCCGGGCCGAGTCACTGCTTGTCCAGCTGAGGACGTTGCTGATGTGGAGGGATGAGGATGTTTCTCCCTCTACCTTTGGGATAGCTCCACCTGCCTGCCTTCCCTTTCCCTCTGGGCTGGGAGGCCTGAGGCATCGAGGGACGAAAGGACCGCTTCCTGGTAGGTCTAGGATCGGGCAAGGCCTTACGATCAGTCGCCTTGTCCAGGATATCATCCAGGGCAGGTCCAAACACCAAATCCCCTTTAAAAGGAAGGGAACAAAGCCTCATTTTAGAGGTGGAGTCTCCACTCCAGGCCTTAAGCCAGAGGGCACGTCGGGCAGAGTTAGAAAGCACCGAGGTCCTGGCTGCCAGGCGGACAGATTCCACCGAGGTATCTGCCAGAAAACAGGTAGCCTTCCTAAGCAAGGGAAGGGATTCCAGTAATTCCTCCCTAGGGGTCCCTTGGGAAATATGAGCCTCCAACTGGTCTAACCACCGTTTGCTTAGCTACCCTAGCCACCTGAACGTCTACTCTTGGGATCTCCCAATGTAGTCCCGAAGGTTCCAGAGGAAACCGGCGCCTAAGGTCACTCCGTACCCGCCTCTCAGGACATTCCCATTCCTGAGAGACAATATCCAATATATTGGCATGAACTGGGAATCCCAACTGTTTGACTGACTTCAGGCCAGCAAACAGTTCGTCCTGGATTGAAGGAAGAGACTGCACTTCCTCTAAACCCATAGTGCTCCGAACTGCCTCAATAAGATCCCCCAACTCTTCTGAGTGAAAAAGAAAGGACTGGTCAGACCCCCCAGATGGAAATCCTTCATCAGGACCCTCAGAGGTGGAATCCGCGTCCTCCTGATCAGAAGGGGTCGACTGGAGTCTCCTCTTTTTTGGAGGAGAGGGTCCAGTAGCAGGGCCAGGAGCAGGGCCAGGAACAGGGCCAGGAACAGGGCCAGGGACAGGGCCAGGAACAGGGCCAGGAACAGGGAGAGAAGCCAGTGAGGCCCTAATCTCCTGTTTCATCATGGACCGCAACTCATCTATCAGAGATGGTTGTTCGGCCCTAATAACCTGGTCCGTACATTGCTGGCAAAGCTTTTTATCCCATACTGGAGGGAGCTTCTTTACACAGATGGGACATTTTTTAATTTTGTCCACTCTGTCAGGTCTATCAGGCTTATCTGACTTGTCAGTTTTTTCTGACTTCTCAGGCTTCTCTGATTTCTCATTTCTGTCAGTTTTCTTGGTGGCCTTGTCCTCCTAGAAAACACAGAGCAGAGAGCCATAAATCAACTGATGAGACCTATGTCCGAGGGACCATTCCCCTCCATACTCACAGTAGCAGGGGGCACACTGGGTTCTGCAGAGGCAGCTGCAGCGGAAGACATGACAGGGAGCACGGTCTTACCATGATCTGATGTCTTCGTGGCAGCCCTTATGGACAAGGGCCTGCCTCCCCAGTGACGGTGCACGTTTCCCCGCCTCCCGCATCCGGTCCTGGGCAGGTCGAGTCACAGTCGGCGTGCCTCCACGCTGCCTCCGCAAACCGGAAGCGCTCGACCGGAAGTCCCGCCTCCGGGAGCACTTCCGGATCGCTCCGGCAGCGTGCATGCGGGAAGCGGCCGGCGGCTCAGGGAGGACGCCGGCCGGGGAGCTCAACAGCCTGCATCACCCCTCAGGAGGATCCGGAAGGCTGGAGCAGCGGTCCCCCACAGCGTGAGGGAACAGCAAGGGAGGAGCGGTGAAGGCCCGACCGATGCCGTCCGGCTGAAGGTAATAGGGGGAAAAAAATATATAAATATATATATATTATATATATATATATATATATATATATATATATATATATATATATATATATAAATATATATATATATATAAATATATATATATATATAAATATATATAATATATAAATATATATAATATATAAATATATAATAATATATAAATATATCTAATTATATATATATATATATATATATATATATATATATATATATATATATATATATATATATATATATATATATATATATATATATATATATATATATATATATATATATATATATATATATATATATATATATATATCTATTATATATATATATATATATATATATATATATATATATATATATATATATATATATATATATATATACACTGCAGTTCGCCGGCCACCACAGCATAGGAGAAAAAAACAAAACCTCTCCATGCCCCATGGGGACAGGAATGACACTGGCTGTGGGAGGTGGGAGGGTCCTTTTAAACCTCTTGAACTTCCTGTCCCAATTAGGGCGTGGAGAGACAACCTCCCATCCTATGCTGTCGTGGAAGGGACTAGAGAAAATGGCGCTTTCATAGAAGCGCCATCTTCTGGCGCTGTATCCAACTCTTCCGGCTGCCCTGGTGACGGGTGGCTCGCCGGATAATAATGGGGTTAGGGCTAGCTGTATATTATCAGCTGGCCCTAAGCCCGAAATTCATGGTGTCACGCCAATATTAGACATGGCCACCATGAATTTCTAGTAAAGATAAAAAAAAAAACACAGAAAAATATTTTTATTAGAAATAAAACACAACACAATTAGTGACTCCATCTTTATTGAAATAAACCCCCCTCCGCAGTAATCCTGGGTTAGGGTCCCGCGCCGTCCAATCCGGATCCAATATCATCTGATCGGTTTGCTGGAAGGCAAAGCGATCAGATGATGTGTCAGGATCAAGTGCCTGAATCCCATCACACATCAGCTGATTGTATAAACGCCGATTATACAATCAGCTGAAGCATCAGTGCAAAAAAAAAATAAAAAAAATAATACTCACTTATGTGCTGATTACCGGCAGCTCCTGGGGCGATGGGGCGGGAGTCTGATCCTGTCCGATCGCTGCAGCAGCTGCCGGTAATCAGGGATTAAGTCTCCTGACGCATCCGCTGATACCGGCCGGGCGCTCGTGTCACCGCGATACTTACGATCACCTGATGCGTCAGGTGACTGCATCAGGTGATCCATCGCCAGGTCCTGCATCCATCGGAGCTTTCCCGGCCGTCTGCACACAGCCGGAGCGGGGGTGGCGATACCGTGAGAGGAGATGGGAGCGGGCATGGCACCGGGAGGCTGCAGACAGGTGAGTATAACTTTTTTTTTTTTTTTTTTCTACTGTTAACTTTTGTTTTCGCAGCCGCTTCCACCTCCTGCCTGTACATGGCGCCGCACGGCAGCATACATGCCCAGGACGGGAGGTGGACGCGGCGGTGACTGTACCGGGAGGATTCACGCTTCTGTATATACTGACAGAAGGAATCCTCTTCCTGTACACGTCACTTTACTACCCACCTCCTGCGTTTATAGCTGCGTTTTTGGTCTTAGAAATGCACCAAAACGCAGCTATTTGCGTTTCTCATTGCGTCTTTCAACATCCCATTGAACTCAATGGATGAAAAGCGCAGTGAAAAACGCGGGAATAATTGACATGCTGCGTTTTTGTGGTCACCACAAAAACGCAGCTGAAAAAAAACGCTGTGTGGGGACAGCAAAAATGAAAACTCATAGACTTTGCTGGGGAAGCAAAGTCATGCAGTTTTGGAGGCCAAAAACGCACCCGAAAAACGTGCAAAAACACCGAGAAAAACGCACCGTGTGCACATAGCCTAAGTCCCCTGCCCAGTCTTATACTCACCCGCCAGCATCTTCATCTGTTTCCAGCGTTGCTCTGGTCGGTCTCCGGTGATTTGTGAGACCGGCTGATAAATTTTGATGTTGAAAGAAACTGCGTGAACAAGGTCATATGTCCGAGAACAAGATCACAGACCGTGACGTGAATCAGCGCATGTGACCGGGGAAAGGGGTTTGTTGTGCCAATATCAGTCATCTAACTGGTTCCACCTGGGCATTTAGAGGGAATCTGTCAGCAGGTTTTTGCTACCTCATTTGAGAGCAGCATGATGTAGAGACAGAGACCCTGATTCCAGGGGCATGTCAGTCATGTCTACAAGGGTAGGATTGGGAACTGAAGAGCAGGTCAGGCATGTATGGCGTCATGGCCACTTTACTACTCAAGTCAGTTTGTTCTAGTTGAGTTGATCACATTAGAAAAAGCCAGCACATCTGGAACAATTGTCATATGATGGACCTGACAAGTTCTCTTTAACGGGAGTCTGTCACAGGTTTTTGCTCCTCCCTCATAACGTTGAGACAGAGACCCCGATTCCGGCGATGTGTCACTTACTGAGCTGTTTGCTGTGATATTGCTAAAAAAAAAAATCAATGTTTTCTCTGCTGCAGATCTAGCAGTTATACAGAGGTCATGAATATGCTGGACTACCTGCAGCATGCCAAGTAGTCCTGTAATGATAAAATCACGGTGTAATCAGTAGGAGGTTATCAAAACTACACTAAGCAGCCCAGTAAGTGACACATAACTGGAATCAGTATCTCTGTCTCTATGTTATGCTGCTCTCAGATTAACCTTAGAACGCATACATGGGGCCTCGCAGACCTGCTAGATTTCTTGGTTTCTATTGTAGATTTCTATGGTTGCGCGTTCTAGGGCTAAACACTTGTGTGGTCCTGGTAAAATTCCCATTCTCCATGCAATAGATAATGCTCTCTAAATTATTTCTAACAGTAGAAGTTACTGCAACTACAACCCTATAATATATAGTAGTCTAAGGAGTAAAGTTGCTCCTTGCAGAGAGCGCCAAACCGGCAAAAAAGGGCGGCTCTTAGGCCAGCTAATGCTCTTCCAGCAACTTTAAAAAGGCACATTAATATTTTTATTAATAATAGCAAATACCTCCAATTAGAAATGTAGTAGTTCTCCTGACTAGCCATGTCACTACCTCATGTGCAGGGCATTGCAGCTTAAGTATCCATGATTACGACCACTCAGTGACAGTTATTTGTGGTGATAACCATGGATTCCGAAACTGCTGCAATGCCCTGCACATGAGGCAAGAGATATAGCTAATCAAGAGAACTATACTGTATATCTAATAGGAGGTATGTGCTAATATTAAATATGCCACCTACTACACATTGGGATAGGATGTTGGAGATGGGAATAGCCCTTTCACACTAAAACTACTGGACTCGTGACACCTACTAGAACTACATAGTGCGAAGTAGTCAAAATGACTACCGTATATACTGGCGTATAAGACAACTTTTTACCCCCTTAAAATAATGGCTACAGTGGGGGGTCGTCTTATACGCCGGATATACGGGGGGGGGTTGTGTGTGTATATATATATATGTACACTGCAGCGTCCAGGGGAGGTGGGGTCAGCAGCTCTGGAGCACAGGGGAACGCTGCGGGCTGCAGCCTTTGATCTCCTGCACCCGCTCATATAATATGCACAGCCGCTGTCCATCTCCAATGGTGCTGAAATCGCACGCAGTGAGGGGCTGGGGCAGCGATGCATATTATATGAGCCTGCGTCCCAGTGTGATCGCACATGCCCACCCCTGTGTTAGATTTGGCCCCCAGGCTGCTGCTCATTCTAAAATAAAAAAGCTTTACTTACCCCTGCAGCGTTTCTCCCCGTGTCCCTGCTTCCACTGTGATCAGGCAGAGAGCTCAGGCTGCTGTGCCGATCACATGACCACACTGAGAACCAGGAAGTGGAGGAAGAGAAGCACGGAGCCAGACAGGAGGGAGCTCAGCGCTGGAGGAGATAAGGAAAGAGGGTTTTATTTTACTATGGGCAGCAGCCTGGGGGCCATATCTGACACAGGGGGACTTGTGCGATCTATAGGGGCCATGGACAGCACTATGGGGGCGATATCTGCCACAGGGGGACTTGTGTGATCTATATAGGGGCCATGGGCATCACTATGGGCGCGATATCTAACACAGGGGGACTTGTGCGATCTATAGGGGCCATGGGCATCACTATGGGCGCGATATCTAACACAGGGGGACTTGTGCGATCTATATAGGGGCCATGGGCATCACTATGGGGGCCATATCTGACACAGGGGGACTTGTGCGATCTATAGGGGCCATGGGCATCACTATGGGGGCGATATCTAACACAGGGGGACTTGTGCGATCTATATAGGGGCCATGGGCATCACTATGGGGGCCATATCTGACACAGGGGGACTTGTGCGATCTATAGGGGCCATGGGCATCACTATGGGGGCGATATCTAACACAGGGGGACTTGTGCGATCTATATAGGGGCCATGGGCAGCACTATGGGGGCGATATCTAACACAGGGGGACTTGTGCGATCTATATAGGGGCCATGGGCAGCACTATGGGGGCCATATCTGACACAGGGGGACTTGTGCGATCTATAGGGGCCATGGGCAGCAGCATGGGGGCGTTATCTAACACGGGAACGTGTGCAATCCATAGGGGACCATAGGCAGCACAGGGGAACGTGTGCCATCACAAGGGGGCTATATTCAATATAAGGGGGCCATATCCAGATTAAGGGGGCTAATTTTAGGATGGGGGGCTATGAGGGACATATACCCTATATGATTTGTTAGAGGGACACTGGCATTATAAGATGGACCCCATTTAACATTAAAAAAAAAATTCTCTTTTCCTTCACCAAATTTGGGGGTGCGTCTTATAATCAGGTGCATCTTATAAAGCGAAAAATACGGTATATATATCATACAGCAGGGGTCGGGAACCTATGGCTCGCGAGCCAGATATGGCTCTTTTGATGGCCGTA
>NC_134358.1:66485626-66502124 GCF_048569485.1 Anomaloglossus baeobatrachus
AGAAGAAAGGGAACGGCACATGATCCAAGGCACACCCCATCCTCTGTAAAACATGGTGGAGGCAACGTGATGGCATGGGCATGCATGGCTTTCAATGGCACTGGGTCACTTGTGTTTATTGATGACATAACAGCAGACAAGAGTAGCCGGATGAATTCTGAAGTGTACCGGGATATACTTTCAGCCCAGATTCAGCCAAATGCCGCAAAGTTGATCGGACGGCGCTTCATAGTACAGATGGACAATGACCCCAAGCATACAGCCAAAGCTACCCAGGAGTTCATGAGTGCAAAAAAGTGGAACATTCTGCAATGGCCAAGTCAATCACCAGATCTTAACCCAATTGAGCATGCATTTCACTTGCTCAAATCCAGACTGAAGACGGAAAGACCCACAAACAAGCAAGACCTGAAGGCTGCGGCTGTAAAGGCCTGGCAAAGCATTAAGAAGGAGGAAACCCAGCGTTTGGTGATGTCCATGGGTTCCAGACTTAAGGCAGTGATTGCCTCCAAAGGATTCGCAACAAAATATTGAAAATAAAAATATTTTGTTTGGGTTTGGTTTATTTGTCCAGTTACTTCTGACCTCCTAAAATGTGGAGTGTTTGTAAAGAAATGTGTACAATTCCTACAATTTCTATCAGATATTTTTGTTCAAACCTTCAAATTAAACGTTACAATCTGCACTTGAATTCTGTTGTAGAGGTTTCATTTCAAATCCAATGTGGTGGCATGCAGAGCCCAACTCGCGAAAATTGTGTCATATATAATATAAAATAATATGTATGTATGTATGTATGTATGTATGTATGTATGTATGTAATATATTATACATATATATTATACAGACATTATATATATATATATATATATATATATATATATATATATATATATATATATATATATATATATATATATATATATATATATATATATATATATATATATATATATATATATATTTATATATATATATTTATTATAATGTTCCCACTAAAGATTTTGCCCTGTTTCCCCTTCTATGGCTTCCGTCTTGCACGGTTAATTAATGGCAGCAGTGAGAGTTAATCAAGACTCTATCAGTGAGCCTGTTTTGCCAAGGAGTTTGTAACTCGTGTCTGGTTCTTTTAGGCTGGTTTCACATTAGCGGTGTTCTGCCGCACTGCCGGGTCCGGCACAAGTGCAGTACAGTACAATACACTTCACTGGCATCGCGGCAAGCTCCGGTCACATACTGTCACATGCTCCGGTCACATGACCGCAGCTTGCCAGTGAACTGTATTGAACTGTACTTCACTGCACTTATGCCGTATCCGGCAGTGCGGCAGAAAACCGCAAATGTGAAACCAGCCTTACTGAGCTTCTTTCAGCTGACTTTTGGCCACATCAACTTTGTGGTGAAAAATCAGCTGTGAGGAGCTCAGAAAAAAAAAAAAGCAGATAAAGTTACAAACCTACATTAAAAACAGCTCACTGACAGTTTCTCCCTTACCTCATTCTGATTCTGCATCCTGGAAGAGACAGCGGAACACAAAATAAAGTCAAACAGTGCAAAATCTTAAATTATACCAAATTGCAAAAATGATTTTTAGCACAAAATACATGGATTTGAACAAGAGGTTCGGGCTTAATACCTGTAACCTAGTATCATAAAACAGCTAATTGGTTTGGAGATTATTCTGTATGGTATTGTTATCTAAAAATGTAATAAAGAGAAATTTGGGGGAAGAAAAAAAACAAAAAAAAAAACCAAACCATAATACAACAAAACACACAACACTTGAAGACATCAATATCCTTTTAAGGGGGGTTGTAAGCCATTAGATATGGAATATAGGTGACTCCTAGCCATCTCAGTCCTCAGTCCAAGGGAAGTCCTTGTGCTCGGTCGTGAGTAGAGAGGAGGCCGCTCGTGCTGCGCTTCACTGCATTCATTTGCATGGAAGTTTTTAAAAAGTTACATTCTGGAGACCCGTGCCCATCCCAACAGCCCAGGGAGGGGGGAGGGACAACCAATATAAATGGTAAACATTGACATTATAAATAAAAAAA
This sequence comes from Anomaloglossus baeobatrachus, assembly GCF_048569485.1. Classification (NCBI taxonomy): domain Eukaryota; kingdom Metazoa; phylum Chordata; class Amphibia; order Anura; family Aromobatidae; genus Anomaloglossus; species Anomaloglossus baeobatrachus. Next base: position 66,487,681 of record NC_134358.1, read on the forward strand.
AAAAAAATTCCACTGGGTTAGTGAAACTTTGTCTCTCCATATCACTTCCTATCCTTTTATATGGTTATATGGCACATCTTGGTATACAGAAATACTACAGGCTGTAATGACACGTGCAAGTATTTATTTTTTTATTACAATTAAAAAAAAACAAAAAAAAAAACCAAAACAAAACTATATATAAGAAAATAAATTAGAAGTGTTATGCATGTATCTCTTGTACAATTCAAGGCTAAGGATTACCTGTCCTATAGTTAAAACATATAGATATAAATAATACAAATGAATAAGAATAAAGAACAAAAATAAATAAAAATTAAAATAAATAAGACTAGAAAGAATAAAACTAAATAGAAAGAATAAAATAAAAAAAATATAAAAACAAAGAATAAAAAATAAATAGGAAAGAAAGAATAAAAATCAAGAATAAAAAAAATCAATAAAAATTACTGTGTCCTTAAATTTTGTAACGCATGTTTTCAAGATTTGTTAACTACAAAACCTAATAAAAATCATTTGAATAGAAAAAGAAAGAAAGAATAAAAATAAATAATTTCTCTTTAACTTTTATTCTTAAGAATAAAAATAAGAATAAAAAAAAAATTAAGAATAAAAATAACAATGAAAACCTCTCATCGTGATAAATGCATTAAGAGAGAGTGAATACTGTGAATTCTAGGAGAATAAAAAAAACAAAAAACAAAAAACCACCACACACATCCTAGATCGCCAACAAATAGCCCAGACACATGTACAATCAAAACAAGAAGCCGAAGCAGTAATAATAAACATGAGTATATTATAATTAAAAAAAAATAATAAATAAAGTGAAATGGTTTCTTTCCCCTCCAGTGAGAGGCAGAGATTGATGAAATTCGGGGATTTCTGGAAGCCGCACGATTTCTGATTCGGTCTCCCATAGTAACAGAATAAGAAGCCGACTGCTGCAGGGTTTTGAGGGTCATTTCAAGAACACAGCAGTGAGAATGGCTCCCTTTTCCGAAGCTTCGGAGAAAAAGGAGCTAGAATCTTTAAAAAGCGTCAGATCAATGACAGTGACCGGGAGGAGGATGCAAGGTTATCTATCCCTGCCAAGGTCAAGGTAGATTTCCATAATGCATGGCTGCCAATTCAGCTAGGGCACAAATAATGCAAACTGGGCACATCACAAAAAAAATACCAGTAAGACCAGTCGCTGGCACGCTCCACTAGGGAGGGAAAGGAGGGAGGGGGGGGGATACATTAAAGTGCACGGAACAAAGCTTACCGTGTACTCCATGGTTCCCTTTGGCTTTTGGAAGGACATCCGCCGCCCATCTTTCTTGTCCAGGGTCTTTTTCTGGCCGGTATCTGCAGAATACAGAGGGTAGCTACGTGTTAGGTTCATGTTCCTCCGTCAGGATGTCACAGGCTGGCGAGCAGCGCGCGGCAGGCAGACATCTATTTCACCACTTATACGGCTCGCTCCCTGTAACTGAAGATTCAGTCTTACACAAATCCAGCTGCCTGCAGTTTTTTTTTTGTTTTTTTTGGTAACCAATATAAAAGTAGTGTGACAAGTGTGATACATTAGCTCCGGCCGTGCATCCTATTATCCAGCAAAAATGCCCATTACACAGGCACGAGGAGGCAAATATAGAAGACTTTATACACACGGGTGCAGACGTGCAAGCGTGTGATCAGCTCAGGGGTCCGCACCAGCCCTGGGGGGAGTTACACAGTCACTGAGCCCCAGAAGAAGGAGGAAAGAACTATTCAGGAGCAATTTATACCGAATTCCATCAGTAACATTCCAGCAGAGGCCACTACAGAAATCCACACTCGCTCCACACTGACCGGTTATAGCTATGGAAGACAAGGAATCAGTCGCTAAAATTCAGAGGATGGATTTTTTTCTCATCAACATTGTCCAATTCTACTAGACACTGAGGTAAATCTGGAGATATGACGATAAATCATGATATTCAAGTTATGTCAGGAAGCCCTCTCCTGGTGTCACCCCCCCTTTTCCTTCACACAACTCCTTCAATCAGAAAATTTACCACAGGGATAAACGGTTTGTTTAGCAGATAGGTGTCAAAGGAACTGGTCTGTGATCCACTTACACCTCCAACAGCCATCTCCTCTGATATGGAGATTAGTGTTCTCTCAGGCCTCTAAAACAAAGAGAGAGAGGAAGAGCCCCTGGGAGCTGTGTCCACTCATCAAAGAAAGTGGACAGTGACCTGGCAAAACCAAAAGGACGCTAATCACCACAGGAGAGCATACTGCTGGCTCCGTAATATCATACCCAGTTATGATATTACCGTGCGTCTCAGCCATACACCCCCTACATCGTCAGAATCGGGACTTCGAGCCGAATCTGTGCATATCCTCGGAGTGTATATGGCACCCTGGGGCGGCGAGATATAGAGAACTGCTAGTAGGAGTCCGGTAAATGAGTCGTGCTTGGACTCAAAATGCAGAGGGGACCCGGGCGGATCTGATGGCACCAGAACCATCCCGATCGGACCTCCCAGTCCGGAGTTGCAGGTAATAGCCCTTCTGGGATATTACTCTGACTCCATGCAGGGGGAGTGGCAGTGCTTCCCTGTGAGGTCACTAAGGTAGGAGGGGACCTGGATTTGCCCAGGTTGATAACCCTACTTCGGCCATTTTCCAGGGTTCTTTCGCCGGGGGTCACGTGTAGGAAACATCTGTGGGAAGGATCCTAGAAACCTGGTCTACAGCGCCCCCCTGTGGCCAGACGCACAAGGTAACTGCTGGAACTGTGTATGCCTGTTTGTAAACCGTGCTTTATCTGTAACTGTACTCTGACATATGTATATTCTGTAGATTCCCTATTGTATATATTGTAGTTTCTAGTGTGCTTTAGGCTGATTAAATTATATAATTAATCTTGGGCTGTTCTGTTATCTCGATCTTGAATCCCACGTCTGTGTGTTCGGCTAATAGTTACCGTGAAGCGGTTGGTGGCAGCGAGTTGTGCCAAGGATTATTGTGGGGAGGCCAGTGAGATTCGGGGAGGTTTTATATATTCCGCCCGCGGAGGTCGGGGGAATATATACCCTACTCTCACCGGGGACCCTTCAATAATCGGCATAAGTAGTATAGCGGCCTCCTTGCTTATTGTCGGGCAATTCCATAATTGGCCTGACTATAAGAGGGGCGCTAGAGAGCGCGTCACGTGCTCTGTCTGTCGGTCGGGAGGTATAAAGGAGGGGTGACCCCCACTTGTTACCCCCCGATTGTGACGTACTGGTAGCCAGCGCGGGGGATTTCTGAGTGACCCCCCCGGTGGTTCGTGACATATTGGTGGCATAGCGGTGGGATCGAGATAATAGTGTGTCTGAGTGTGAGACCCATACTCCCAGACACTAAAGACTGCCTGCAGCAGCTGTGGCTGCTGGGGTCTTCAGACCAGACCAACACTAGAGTGTCAGAGTGCAGATACTGTAAGGTGTGTGGAGGCATCGGGTGTCAGTTCTGTGTCAGTGACCAAAGTCTGCAACAATGGCTGAGAGCACCAGGAGCAAAGCCAAAGGAATGGCCGATGCTCAGGCCAGAGACGATGAGGAGGTTGTCCACGAGCCCTCCAAGAGCCCGACGCCAGAGAACAGCTCTGCAGAGGACATCGCACAACCTGGGACTGCTGGACAAAATGAGGAGGAGCTTGCCCAAGGGTCCTCAACGAGCCAGATGCCAGTCCTCCGCTCTGAAATGGACAGTGAATCACCTGGCTCTGCAGCGTGCCGCAGATCACCACTTGCCAATCCCTCCGGCCTGAGAGGTGCAGAGGCCCTCCTTCAAACTGCCTTGGCCAGGCTTATGGCTGGAGACCAGGATACCTACGAGATACTCATGGCCGAGCGTGAGCGACAGGCAGCGCGTGACGCTGAGGCTGCCGAGCGGCAAGCAGCACGTGAAGAGCGACAGCAACAGGCAGAGCGTGACCACCAGCTGCAGCTAGCTCAGCTCCGGCCCTCATCAGCCACACGTGACCTTCAAGACACCAAACTTCCAATGGTCCGTGTTGAGGACTTCCCAGTGCTGGAGAAGGATGGAGACTTGGACTCTTTCCTGACTGCTTTTGAACGGACTTGCTTGCAGCACCATCTGGACAAGGACCAGTGGGCCAAATACCTGACCCCCCGTTTAAGGGGTAAGGCCCTGGATATCCTTGGGGACTTGCCTGCTGAGGCAGATCAGGGCTACGACACCATCAAGCGGGCCCTGATCCAACAGTACAACCTCACTCCGGAGTCCTACCGCAAGAAGTTCCGGACCCTGCAAAAGGGACCAAAGGACTCCTGGGCTGACCACCGGCGGGCACTTGCCCGAGCTGCCGACCACTGGACCCAAGGCCTGCAGCTTTCCACCGGACCGGAGATCCTGGACTTGTTCATCACGGAGCAACTCTTGTGGAACTGCCCTGAGGATCTCCGCCAGTTCATCCGAGACCAGAAGCCAAAGGGGTCCACGGCTACAGCTGCCCTGGCCGATGACTACACCAACAATCGGGCTCCTGAGGCCAGGAGAGCAGCCACCAGCAGCACCTGGAGAGGGGGTAAGATGAACTCTGCGACTGCCCCACCTGCCCCTAGACTGCAGGGGGTGTCCCCCTCAACTCCCCTCTCCAGGCCTGTGGCAGAACCAAGACGGTGCCACCAGTGCAACCTACCTGGGCACTTCAAGGCCATGTGCCCTCAGCGTCCCAAGGCCCCGGCTCCGTCCCCGTCCCAAGGGCCGCCCAAGGTGTATTGTGTGGGTGGGGGTGGTGGTAGGTCCCTGGACAGCTTCCAACCTGTCACCGTCGGCCGGTCTGTGACCATAGGACTGCGAGACAGCGCCTCGGAGGTGACTCTGGTGCGGCCCGAGATGGTGTCCCCCCAAGACTTGATACCTGGAAAAACCCTCGCTGTCTCCGGGATTGGAGGCATTGACCCGGCGCTGCCTGTTGCTGACATTTATGTGGACTGGGGCGCAGGGCGAGGGGTGAGAGAGGTGGGGGTAACTGATCGGATCCCTGCAAACGTGCTACTTGGGACAGATTTGGGGCAGATAACCTCCCAGTTTGGGCCCCCCCCAAGGGCTGAACCTTCAGCCAGTACTGACAGGCCCCCGGACAATGTTAATGTGTTATCTATGAATGATGTGAGAGAGGGGGGAGTGAACTCTGATATTTCTGCTTGCATAGACACCATAGACACACACTCAGCTGCAGCTGTGACAGGGGAGGGGGTCAGAGAAAGGTGTGACCATGCCTCTACAAGTGATCAGCCAGTGAGCTGGGATCTGCTGCCCTCTGCAGGGATAAGCAGAGAGCAGGGTGCTGCAGGGGGAGGACCAGTGTGTGGGGTGGGGGCTACCACAGCCAATGTGGGGTCCCCAGAGATTTCACAGCGGGGTTCTGTTGCTGCAGGGGGGGAACAGGCAGGTGAGATTGGGGCCGGTCCAGGAGCGGAAGTGCTCCCAGGTAAGATCTCGGTACATGGTTCCCCCACAACCGGGGTGTCAGGAAGCCAGGTAGGTCTGCCTGAACCGGCGACTTGGTCAGGAACGGAGGAGGAGCAGGCACGACCCACGGTCGCAGCGGCTGTGGCCGCTGTCACCCGCAGTGGGAGTGCTGGAAGCCAAGGGGCCTCCCGGAGGTCCGATAGCTCTTCCCCTTCTGACCAAGTGGCAGCCGAGTCAGGTGGAGGCCAGGACACAGGTCCCGGGGTACTGACCAAAGATGTGACAGTCTCGTCGATTCTGGCCACATCTAGTCAGGGGTTTCAGGCAGCGTTAGAAGCTGACGACAGCCTGAAAGCTCTTAAGGAGCAGGCGGCACAGCCTCCCTCGGACTCGGACCCGGAGCGAGTGGTCTGGGACCAAGGACGGCTGTACCGGGTCACGGTCCAGCAGGGTTCACCGGAGGCGTGGCCCAGGGACCGACAGTTGGTGGTACCCTATCCGTTCCGGACGGAGTTGTTGCGGATCGCACATGAGATTCCGATGGCCGGACACCTAGGGATCGCTAAGACCAAGGCCAGGTTAAACCAGCATTTCTACTGGCCAAAAATGGGGGCCGATGTGGTTGCCTACTGCCGTTCGTGTGAAACCTGTCAGAGAGTGGGGAAGGCGGGGCCACTCCCCAAAGCCCCACTGGTATCTCTGCCAATCATCGATGAGCCTTTCAGGAGGGTGGCTGTGGATCTGGTCGGCCCGCTGGCCATCCCCAGCAGCTCCGGGAAACGCTTCATACTAACGGTAGTGGACTATGCCACCCGGTACCCAGAAGCAGTGGCCTTGTCGTCCATTCGGGCTGACAAGGTGGCCACCGCCTTGCTGGAGATTTTCTCCCGAGTGGGTTTTCCCCAGGAAATGCTCACTGACCGGGGGACCCAATTCATGTCCCAGCTGATGGAGGCACTCTGTAAGCAAGTCCAGGTGCGACATCTGGTGGCCAGCCCGTACCATCCACAGACTAATGGCCTGTGCGAGCGGTTCAATGGCACCTTAAAGCAGATGCTTAAGATGTTGGTCGACTCCCACGGGCGTGACTGGGAGCGGTATCTCCCACACCTGTTATTTGCTTACCGGGAGGTTCCACAGGCCTCAACGGGATTCTCACCGTTTGAGCTCCTGTACGGGCGACGTGTGCGGGGCCCCCTGGCTCTGGTGAAAGAGGCCTGGGAAGGGGATTTGGCCACCCCTGGAGTGTCGGTTATCGAGTATGTCATGCGCTTCCGGGACAAAATGCAGGCCTTGACGCAACTGGTACACGACAATATGGCTCAAGCCCAGGCCGATCAGAAGCGTTGGTACGACCAGAACGCTTGTGAGAGGACCTACCAAGTGGGTCAAAAGGTGTGGGTACTGGTCCCCGTACCACAGGACAAGCTTCAGGCAGCCTGGGAAGGCCCATACCTCGTGTACCAGCAGCTCAACCCTGTGACGTACCTGGTCACCCTGGACCCTGCCCGTGGAAGGCGGAAGCCCTTCCATGTGAACATGATGAAGGCACATCATGAGCGGGAGGCACGTGCGCTCCCCGTGTGCAACCTGCCCGAGGAGGGAGAAGCGGAAACCCTCTTGGATATGCTAGCCCAGGTTAGGGCAGGCGGATCCATTGAGGATGTGGAGGTTGGCCACCAGCTCTTGGAGGACCAACGGTCCCAGCTGTGGGCCACCCTACACCCCTTCCGGGGGTTGTTTACCAACCAGCCCGGAAGGACTGACTTGGCTGTCCATCACGTGGACACTGGGGATCATCCCCCGATCCGGCGTTCAGCATATCGGGTCTCCCTGGAGGTGCAGCAACACATGCGCCAGGAGATTGACGAGATGCTGAAGCTGGGGGTGATCCAGGCATCCAACAGCGCTTGGGCCTCGCCTGTAGTCCTCGTCCCTAAGAAGGACCGAACCACTCGGTTCTGCGTGGACTACAGGGGGCTCAATGCTGTCACGGTCGCCGATGCGTACCCAATGCCACGCATCGATGACCTGCTCGATCAGTTGGCCGGGGCTCAGTACCTGACCATCATGGACCTGAGCCGGGGATATTGGCAGATCCCCCTGACTCGCAAGGCCAGGGAACGCTCTGCCTTTATTACCCCATTTGGACTGTACGAGTCCACGGTGATGCCATTCGGGATGAGGAATGCCCCTGCCACCTTCCAGCGGATGGTCAACACCCTGCTCAAGGGACTTGAAGGGTACGCGGCCGCGTACCTGGATGACATTGCCGTCTTCAGTCCCACCTGGGAAGATCACCTAGAGCATCTAGCACAGGTGCTCAGGCGGATCCACCAGGCAGGTTTGACCATCAAGCCGGGAAAGTGTCAGCTGGCCATGAGCGAGGTCCAGTACCTCGGTCACCGGGTAGGCGGAGAACACTGAAGCCCGAGCCTGAGAAAGTGGAGGCCATCGCATCCTGGCCCACCCCCAGGACCAAGAAGCAGGTGATGTCCTTCTTGGGGACCGCTGGGTACTATAGGAGGTTTGTTCCATGCTATAGTAGCCTGGCAAAGCCCTTGACGGACCTCACCAAGAAGAAGCTGCCCTCTGCAGTCGATTGGACAGTGGACTGCGAGACAGCCTTCCGGGCCCTAAAGGACGCCCTGTCCAGCCCGCCCGTGCTACAGGCAGCCGACTTCACGCGGCCGGTTTGTAGTACAGACCGACGCCAGTGACTTCGGCCTCGGTGCGGTGCTCAGCCAGGTGGACTCTGCGAGCCAAGAGCACCCCAGTCTTGTACCTGAGCAGGAAGCTGTTACCAAGGGAAGTGGCCTATTCCACGATGGAAAAGGAGTGCCTGGCCATAGTGTGGGCCCTGCAGCGTCTGCAACCCTATCTATACGGGCGCCACTTCATCGTGGAGACGGACCACAATCCCCTCAGCTGGTTACACACAGGCTCCGGGACGAATGGCAGGTTGTTGCGATGGAGCCTGGCGCTCCAGCAATACAACTTCACCATTCGACACAAAAGGGGCCGTGACCACGGTAACGCAGACGGGCTGTCCCGACAAGGAGAGGTCGCGGACGGGCGCACGGGGGAACACCGGAGTGTGCTGCCCCCTAGCGCCCTCAAAAGGGGGAGGTGTGAGGTAAATCTGGAGATATGACGATAAATCATGATATTCAAGTTATGTCAGGAAGCCCTCTCCTGGTGTCACCCCCCCTTTTCCTTCACACAACTCCTTCAATCAGAAAATTTACCACAGGGATAAACGGTTTGTTTAGCAGATAGGTGTCAAGGAACTGGTCTGTGATCCACTTACACCTCCAACAGCCATCTCCTCTGATATGGAGATTAGTGTTCTCTCAGGCCTCTAAAACAAAGAGAGAGAGGAAGAGCCCCTGGGAGCTGTGTCCACTCATCAAAGAAAGTGGACAGTGACCTGGCAAAACCAAAAAGACGCTAATCACCACAGGAGAGCATACTGCTGGCTCCGTAATATCATACCCAGTTATGATATTACCGTGCGTCTCAGCCATACACCCCCTACATCGTCAGAATCGGGACTTCGAGCCGAATCTGTGCATATCCTCGGAGTGTATATGGCACCCTGGGGCGGCGAGATATAGAGAACTGCTAGTAGGAGTCCGGTAAATGAGTCGTGCTTGGACTCAAAATGCAGAGGGGACCCGGGCGGATCTGATGGCACCAGAACCATCCCGATCGGACCTCCCAGTCCGGAGTTGCAGGTAATAGCCCTTCTGGGATATTACTCTGACTCCATGCAGGGGGAGTGGCAGTGCTTCCCTGTGAGGTCACTAAGGTAGGAGGGGACCTGGATTTGCCCAGGTTGATAACCCTACTTCGGCCATTTTCCAGGTTTCTTTCGCCGTGGGTCACGTGTAGGAAACATCTGTGGGAAGGATCCTAGAAACCTGGTCTACAGCGCCCCCCTGTGGCCAGACGCACAAGGTAACTGCTGGAACTGTGTATGCCTGTTTGTAAACCGTGCTTTATCTGTAACTGTACTCTGACATATGTATATTCTGTAGATTCCCTATTGTATATATTGTAGTTTCTAGTGTGCTTTAGGCTGATTAAATTATATAATTAATCTTGGGCTGTTCTGTTATCTCGATCTTGAATCCCACGTCTGTGTGTTCGGCTAATAGTTACCGTGAAGCGGTTGGTGGCAGCGAGTTGTGCCAAGGATTATTGTGGGGAGGCCAGTGAGATTCGGGGAGGTTTTATATATTCCGCCCGCGGAGGTCGGGGGAATATATACCCTACTCTCACCGGGGACCCTTCAATAATCGGCATAAGTAGTATAGCGGCCTCCTTGCTTATTGTCGGGCAATTCCATAATTGGCCTGACTATAAGAGGGGCGCTAGAGAGCGCGTCACGTGCTCTGTCTGTCGGTCGGGAGGTATAAAGGAGGGGTGACCCCCACTTGTTACCCCCCGATTGTGACGTACTGGTAGCCAGCGCGGGGGATTTCTGAGTGACCCCCCCCGGTGGTTCGTGACAGACACGATAATCCTGAGAGCCATTATTGCAAATTTTGGCACATGGTATTGGAAACTAAGTTTTGCCCCACTCTGCTATGTACCTTCCACGCAAAAAATTAAAATAAAATAAAATGTACACCCTTCCTAATCATAAAAAAGGTTTATGAAACACACAGGCACTCACCATGTTTGTTTTCTTAATTTTCTGTTACCTTTTTTTAGCCAAGTTTTGCAAAATCGTTCAAGTGTTTTTATGAATTTTGTGCAAAATCAAAAATTGTCCTTATTTTTGCTTTGATCTGTTTTGTAACTTTTGAGCACAAGGAGTTGTAAGTTTAGCAAATTTAGCATCAAAATCTGGGCAGTGGATAAAATTACTACACCTTGGAAGCATTGGAGTATATGGTACCGCACCCGCGGTAAAAAACCGTGGCAAACCGCACCCGAAAACTGCATGCGGTTTGCTGCGGTATTGTTCGCGGTATTGCCATGTGCGGGTTGGTACATGTGTTTTATTGCATTCAAAAAAATAAATAATTTCCTTCTGAGATAGATAGTAGATAGATAGATAAATAGACAGATAGAAGAATAGATAGATAGATAGATAGAGGGATAGATAGAGGACAGATCGCTGCATTTCTCACGGTCGGTAGTGAGTTCACATTACCGGCCGTGGGAAATGCCCTGTGGTTACCTCTCTGCTTTTCGCTGCAGAGACGTTATGAACATTTTCTGCAGCGAAACATGCAGCAAAACCGCGGCAAAAACCAGTAAGTAAGCCTGTGTGTGTAAATTCATAAAATCGGACAGGAAAAAATAAATAAATAAATAGAAACCACACCACACACAACTTGCATCTGAAAACTTGGGGGCAAACACACAAGTGTAAATATATATTTTTACACTTTGTGTGTTCGCCACTCTGTTTTCCCAAGTTTTGGGAATATTATATATATATATATATATATATATATATATATATATTATACATATACATATACACACACACACACACACACACACACACACACACACACACACACACACACTATATATATTTATTAATTACACATATACACACATACATGCATATGGGGCAAACCGTAAATATAATTATATTTACACACTTTTTTTTGCGTTTGCCACTGTTTTGCCCCACGTTTTGGGAGTCAATATTTTTACTATTTTTTCTTCTTCTTTCCGGTGTGTGCAATACAAAAAATAAATAACATTCTGGCCTCCATTTAGCAGTTCTAACACACTTTTGGCCTTCATCTGGTGATTGGGAGCCTATAGGAGTATTACAGCACACGTTGTGAAAATGCGTCGTATACTGTATGTTTAAGTGCACAGATGGGCCTGACTATTGTACCGGATGATGATGATGATGATGAAAATAGGTGCAATAGACTCATGAGTGCCCTTAAACATACAATATACAACGAGTTTTCACAACTTGTGCTGTAATGCTCCTATAGGCTCCCAATCACCAGATAAAGGCCAAAAATGTGTTCTTCTGGCCTCCATTTAGCAGTTGTGTCTCTATGCCATCAAAGGACCACAGCAAAGAAGTGTATACAATGCAATAATAAAATGATATATATGTATATATATTTTATTGTACATACATATACACATACACAGTGTACACACACACACTGCAAAAAAAAAACAAACAAACAATGGATAGACTCCTAATTGCCCTAATTTGAGGCGGGCAGTTTATGTTATTAGTCATGTAGGCAGTCTCCTTACTGTACCTCCGATGTAATGCAGGACCATATTGCACCAGTTCCATTTCCACAGCCCCAGCAGCACCGTACAGTCATGTGACTGGTGCATCCAATCACCGGCCTCTGTAGTCGCCACTGAGGCCAGTGATTGCAGCTGCTGGAGGTGCTGTACATCCATGTGACTGCTGCAGGGAAATTAAGGCTGCTTTCACACTGTTTTTTTTAACATGCGTCATGAACGTTTTTTTTGCTGCAAAAGCGGATGCTGCTTTTACAGCAAAAAAAAAAAAAAAAAAAAATGCATGCAAACGCATGTGTTATTTTGCAGGATCCTGTCACTTGAAGTTTATGGCGGGCATTGGAGTCATGTGATTGGGAGTGAGGGGAACTGAACGTGAGACTGGGAGCCGGCTTCTGACAGCTGCGGAGGCTCGTAACCAAGGTAAACATCGGGTAACTTGCTTGGATACCCGATATTTACATTGGTTACGAGCATCTGCAGCTGCTAGGAGCAGGGCTGCTGCTCCTGCACACGTAACCAAGATTTACCTTGGTTACGAGCGTCCTCTGCTCTCAGGCGGGAGCGAGAGGGGGAGCGAGAGGGGGAGCGAGAGGGGAGCGAGAGGGGGAGCGAGAGGGGGAGCGAGAGGGGAGCGAGAGGGGGAGCGAGAGGGGGAGAGAGAGGGGGAGAGAGAGGGGGAGAGAGAGGGGGAGAGAGAGGGGGAGAGAGAGGGGGAGAGAGAGGGGGAGAGAGAGGGGGAGAGAGAGGGGGAGAGAGAGGGGGAGAGAGAGGGGAGAGAGAGGGGGAGAGAGAGGGGGAGAGAGAGGGGGAGAGAGAGGGGGAGAGAGAGGGGGAGAGAGAGGGGGAGAGAGAGGGGGAGAGAGAGGGGGAGAGAGAGGGGGAGAGAGAGGGGGAGAGAGAGGGGGAGAGAGAGACTGATGACCGGAGGCTGGTTTCTGGGCATGCTCATTAGAGCAAGCAGGATCCTGTCTATCAGCATGCCAGCGTTCACATGCGTTTTGCGTGCTGTTTAGTCAGGATCCAGCAATTTGCAGTATTTGACGCAGCTCAAAAACGCTACAAGTATCGTTTTTGAAAAAAAAAAGTTAAAAACTGCAAGTCGCAGGATCCTGACAAAACTGCACGCTAACGCAGGTGAGCGCATGTTGACGCGAGTCCATTGCAAATGCATTGAAATGAAAACGCATTTGCACTGGATCCGTTTTTGCGTTAAAACGTTTAGGATGGATGTTAAAAAAAACGTAGTGTGAAAGCAGCCTTAACAGACGAATACTGCATTACAGCTGGAGTGAGAGGGGGCGATCGGCGAGTTACGATCATTTACTATTTTAGCACATTTGTGTGTCTTGGAGTAACTTTTCCAATTCCCAAGCAACGCGCTTGAAGCCTGGAAGCTGCACATATTACACGTGTTCCCGGCTCCAAGGGAACTTAACAAGTGAGAAAATCTCAGCTGCTTTCTAGAAGTGTCAATCACAGCGGAGGAGGTCACCGGAACTGCCAGGCAGCAAGCCGTCCCCAGTAATTGTGTGTGCAGCTGCCTGCTCTGTACGGTGACGGCAGCTTTACAAAAATAGGAGAGAAAATATACAAAGAAGAAAAAAAAATAAAAAAATCTTACAGATCACATCTGCCAGCTACGCCTGTATCATCAGCATACTAGCAATTCAGTGCAACTAATATCTGCCCATGATTCTGCAATATCAAGACCTGACTGAGGCCAATATCACGGGGGCTCTCCGGCCAGCGCCGGAGTCCTGGGGCCGGCTGAGGTAAAAAATAAAATAAAAATAAAGATTTTTTTATATAGCGCTAACATATTCCTAAGCGCTTTACATACATCAGGAACACTGTCCCCCATTGGGGCTCACAATCTAAATTCCCTACTCTTTGGAGCGTGGGTGGAAACCGGAGTACCCGGAGGAAACCCACGCAAACACAGAGAACATACAAACTCCTTGCAGATGGTGTCCTTGGTGGCATTCGAACCCAGGACCCCAGAGCTGCAAGGCTGCAGTGCTAACCACTGAGCCACCGTGCCGCCCGTGTAACCTGCACGGATCTCCTTACACCAAAAATGCACTATGGCAATCATGTATTCGGCCGCCTTTTTCGGGTGTCTATTGTGTTTTTTTTTTCTTCCAACGTTTAAAAATGAATGTGTTCTTTCATGTTAGGGGAAGTCTTTAAGACAAAAAAAAAAACTAACCCAATCGTGTGCGATTAAAGCTTATAAAAACCGATATAAAAAGGTTTGGAAAAAAAAAAAAAAAAAAAAAAAAAAAGGAGTTTTTCAGTTTCTGTTCATTTCTTTTCACTTACAGATTAGTAATTGGGGAAAGGGTCTCAGACGCCTCCCATTACTAGTAGCTTAAAGGCAGCTGTGGGCTGCCATTAAGCCCTCATTACTCCAACTGCCACCGCACCAGGGCAATTGGGAAGAGCTGAGTAAAGCGCCGGGCATCTAAATTGGGGGAACCACATGGGTTTTTTTTAATAAAATAAAAAAATAAAATAAAAAGCTGCATGTGGTTCCTCTTCTTTTGATACACAGACAAAGTAAGGGCACAGCTGGGGACTGCAGCCTGTAGCCATATGCTTTATCTGTGCTTGGCATCAATATGGGGGGACCCTAAACTATTTTTATACCACAACAGACATGCAGACAGCGCCTGTGATTGAAAGCAGTCCACTGACACCCTGACACTCAGGGTGGGGACGCATCTGACTGCAAC